>NC_136141.1:3174602-3235246 GCF_965212315.1 Lampetra planeri
GCCATGGTCCGGATCGAACCTGCGACCTCCTGTATACCAGGCGAGGTAGTTAACATCCCACCACCGTGGCGTCCTAGGAACGCCTCACTGAGTCTCAACGCGTCTTTCTCAGGAGGGTCCTGCCAAGGTTTTTGCACCAGCGGGAGCGATGTTGCTGCTGCTGTATTCCCCAATTTAAGCAAATGTGCAGGTAAATTTTTTTCACATTGGGATGTTTTTTTGGCCGATACCCGTTCACATTGAATGGAGCGTGACAGGGAGCGGTGGTGTAGTGGTTAGCGCTTCGCTGCGCTACGAACCCGGCGACCCGAGTTCGATTCCCGCTCGAGGAATCAACACCAGTGACGATTATTTGAATCGGTCCTGGGTCTCCCCGAGGTCGTCTCAGCCTTAAAATGAGCACTTGGTTGCGATTTGTAAACATCGCCACGGGGGAGACAAAGGCGGCCGGGCGTGGTGCCGAGAATCCACTCTCTCGTGTATCGTGCCGGCCTTCATAGGTGCTAGCTGCACTTGCCCCGACAGTCTGTTAAAGCTATACGGAGGAGTTTTGTCTTTGGTTAGCCATTGGTGAGAACGCGCAGAATCCCAGAGGTAACCCATGCAGGACAATCGTAAGAACATTCAAACTCCACACACACGTGCTTTGTTGCAGGCGTTCGCGGTTCGAACCCGGGGGCCGTCCTGATTAATACTGCGGTGTGCGTCAACAACAATTACAAAATAATAGTCAACGCGCGATCCGCATCACTGACAGTGGACGTTAAAGATACTTACTCTTGGTTCTTTCGGTAAAGTCACGTGGGTAAAGAAAAGAATAAATACAAATAAAAGATAAAAATAAATTACATTAAATCACGACGTTTCGATTGCAACACAGGCAATCATCATCAGACGTTAAAGACCCCCCCCCCCCAGATAAAAATTATCTTCTGTACATAGCGCATCCCAATTAATTCTACACGAGAGCCAAATCCATACTCGCAGGAGTGGGGCAATTGTGAGCGGGCGTCAGGGTCCCACATCACGCAAGATAAGCAGAATTTAATCCTGTTTAGCTCACTCATTTTCACTGCCGCCGATAAGACATCATGAGTGCGAGGACAGCCACACATTTGAAACCATTGGGGGGGGGGGTGGGGGGTTTGACAGCATCACGACGATAATGATGGTGGGGGAGGTTGTCACTCTTTGTGTAATTCTCTGGGGGGGGGGCGCATTGAAGGCCACCAGGGGCCTCCAGCGCCAAAGACACGTATCCCCCGTGTAGCATAAACAGACTGTTGGGGCAAGTGCTGTTAGCGAGCACCTGTGAAGGCCGGCACGGCGCACGAGGGGGTGGGTGGGCCAGCACCACGCACGGCCGCCTTTGTCTCCCCAGTGACGATGTTTACACACCGCACCAGGTGCTCATTTGAGGCTGAGTCGACCTAGGGGAGGCCCAGGACCCGTTTAAATAATCGTCACCGGTGTTGGCCGTGAGTGGGAATCGATCCCGGGTCGCGCGCTAACCACTACACTACCGCTCCCCACCAACATACACACAACAACCGCCATTCGCCACTAAGTGGCGGTGACGTCACCATGACGCTTGTGCCAGGCCATGTGCACCTTGAGGGCCACGTGAAGTGTCGAACGCCCGCTGGCAGGAGGTCACGGGGCAGACCCAGCAGGTGCCACGGGTCGACCACCACAACCACCACAAGCACCACCACAAGCAGGGCTTGCCAGGTGTTGTGTGTGTGGAGTCGCGGTGGGGGGGTGGGGCAGGAGACGGTCGTGCTGAGTTGTCTCCTCTTGGCACGCGGCGGTGCTTCGAGTCTTCTCCGAGCTCTCCAGCTCCTTCCCAGACGAAGGCCGACATCTCTCATCGTTGGGACTCATGGCCAGACATCCTCAATGCAGCAGAACCCCTCCCTGTTTAGAGGGAGTCTTGAGACTCGGTGGAAACTGCCTGTACACATGAATAATTATAATCGGCACTGTTTATTATATATATAATATATAAATACATATATATATTTCTTACATTACGGTGCAGGCCATCTCTGCCCCAGGTTGGACCTTCAGAGACTCATCAGCATCGCGTCGCATGAGCAACAGAAACCAGTTGCCGCAGAGTCGGATGCTGTTTGGAGATCCGGGTATCGGTTGAAGCGGTCGCTCAGATTTCCCTCTGAGCGCCCGCGCGCACAGAACATTGGCGCAGTAGACTCGCCGGCCAAATGCACCCGCAGATTATCTCTCTTGCGAGGCCCGTATCGTAGATTAGTTTTGCTGTTCCATTACCCGCATCCATGCCAAGGAGTTGGCTGGTGGTGGGGGGGGGGGAGTGGTGGCGCAGCGGTGGCGAAGCGACGCACGAAGCATCACGCAACCTGATGTGTTAGCCGTAGCTAACACACGGTCGTCGAGTGAAATATAAATCGGTCTTGCATTCATTCTATCCGCCCAACTATCCCATACACTCCCACCCTTGACCCCCCCTCCACCCAAGTGCCCTCCCCCCTCCATCCCCCACCACTTTCATCAACTCGCACTCACCGGCGCGGACGAAATAACTCCAAACAATCTCTCCCACTATTGACAAAAGACCGTAAATTATTCATCGTATTATTATTATATAACCTGCCGAGTAGCCAGACTGCCATCATTTTGTTCGACCGTCATCATCGTCTTCATCATTGTCGTCATTATATATGAATAATTGTCCTTGTGAACTCAGTTGATTGTGGGTGGCTGTCATCTCCGTCCACCGTTGTCCGATTATTCTTCCTCTTAAACCGATGGCGTCTTAAACCTGCCAATGGCTACGCCGGTTTGTGCCCTGCCAGATTTTTCCCACGCACAAAAAATAGACAAAGAACCCCAGAAGGCACCAGCAGACTTTTGGGGCAAGTGCTGTTAGCGAGTAGCTCCTATGAAGGCCGATACGCGACACACGACAGGGTAGTTGGCCAGCACCACGCCCGGGCCGCCTTTATCTCCCCCCAGTAGCGATGTTTACACAGCGCAACCAGGTTACTCATTTGAGGCCGAGTCGACCTAGCGGAGGTCCAGGGCCGCTTCAGATATAATCGCCACTGGTGTTGATGGCCGTGAGTGAGAATGGAACTCGGGTCACCGGGTTCGTAGCGCAGCGTGCTAACCACTGCGCCACCGCTCCCACCACAGACACAAAGACAAGATTAAAAAAAAACCACCCTCCTAGCCTTCACATCATTTTGGGGCAAGCGCTGTTAGCGAGCACCACACACACGCAAACGCACTCACCTCTGAAATATACTATTACTAACTCTACCACTATCTTATTCTGTCTTCAAAGCCCGCGCAGCTCTGTGGGAGAAAACATATTTGATATAAAAAAAACAACAAAATCAAACATAAAATCGCGCGCGCGCTGATGATCAAGGTGCCGTGATGCCTTCGGGGGCTGGGGAGAAGACGCGAATCTTTTGGTAAAAAAAAAAATTAGTTCCATCTCGGTCTCGTTCTCTCTCTCCGCCGCATCATCATCATCAAAAAAAAACCCCAACAGTGATCGATTCACGAGGCTCATGAGAGAAGTCTCAGTGTGGCCGTGTCTCGCACAAGCCGGCCCGAGATCACACCCTTTGCTATTATCTTACCCCCCCTCCCCCCCTCCCCCCGTGGTTCCGGATCCTGGATTTCAGGCGACGAACCGCGGAATGCAATCGGATCCTCCAGTCGGAACGATTGAGTGACGGTGATGGTCGCAGCCCGGATTCTAATGAGAGCAAATTACAAAGGAAAATCAGAATTGAAGGTGGATTTTTCCACGTTCAATTCGGTGCGTCCCAGTATAGTGGAAATATAAATGCATTGCTACAGAGAGGATGCTGCTGCTGCATCGAAGCTGCGCCTACAGAGTAAGATAAAAAGATTTAAAGCTTTCGTGACAGCGGGGATTCATATTCTTGGTTCTTTCGGTAAAGTCACGTAGAAGGGCTTTACCGAAAGAACTAAGAATATAAGATTTAAAAAAAGGTTGCACTTTGAAGAAGACGACCCGTTGATGCACGCAGTGATGGGAAGGAAACTATTTGGACACGTGCGTAAGATGGACTACAACAGGAAAATGTTGTTGTTGTTGTTGTTCGGAAAAAAATTTAAGGAGCCGTAAAGAGAGGAAGACCTCACAGAGAACGTCTTGAAGACGACATCGTAAGAGATTGGTGCCACAAAAGATGCGGGAACTACTTGAGCGTATCGCTACGAGGCCGAGCAAAGTGGAAACGAATGAGGAAAAGTGCAGTGGACACCCACGGGCTATTTGCCCATGGATCGTGGTGGTGGTGATGATGATGATCATGGGTACATTATTCATGCCGATATCTAAGAGCAGGGAAATCAAAGCAGGCGACTCTGGGAGCCCCACCGATCGCAGAACCCACGGCGAGAGTCGTTTACCCACGACGCTCTTTCACTCCTTCACCCAATTCATCGCTCACTCACTCGCCCGTCCACCAACTCGCTCGCTCATTTACTCACTCGTTCACCCACTTTATCGCTCACTCACTCGCCCGCGCACCAACTCGCTCGCTCACTCACTCACTCGTTCACTCACTCGCCCGCCCACCAACTCGCTCGCTCACTCACTCACTCACTCCTCCACCCACTTTATCGCTCACTCACTCGCCCGCCCACCAACTCGCTCGCTCACTCACTCGTTCACTCACTCGCCCGCCCACTCGCCCGCCCACCAACTCGCTCGCTCGCTCACTCACTCGTTCACCCACTTTATCGCTCACTCACTCGCCCGCCCACCAACTCGCTCGCTCGCTCACTCACTCCTCCACCCACTTCATCGCGCACTCACTCGCCCGCCCACCAACTCGCTCGCTCACTCACTTGTTCGGTCACTCGTTCGGTCGTTTACTCACTCGGTCATCAACTCTCTCGCTCCCTTGCTCGTTTACTCACTCGCTCGCTCACTCGCTGCCTCGCTCGACCACTCACTCGCTCGCTCAATTACTCGCTCGCTCAATCACTCGCTCGCTCACTCGCTGCCTTGCTCGTCCACTCGCTAACTCGCTCACTCACTCGCTCAATCACTCGCTGCCTCACTCGACCACTCACTCGCTCGCTCAATTACTCGCTCAATTACTCGCTCGCTCACTCGCTCACTCACTCGCTCAATCACTCGCTGCCTCGCTCGACCACTCACTCGCTCGTTCACTCACTCGTTCACTCACTCGCTCGCTCAATTACTCGCTCGCTCACTCGCTGCCTTGCTCGTCCACTCGCTAACTCGCTCGCTCGCTCACTCGCTGCCTCGCTCGCTCGCTCAATTACTCGCTCGCTCACTCGCTGCCTTGCTCGGCCACTCGCTAACTCGCTCACTCACTCGCTCGCTCAATCACTCGCTCGCTCACTCGCTGCCTCGCTCGGCCACTCACTCGCTCGTTCACTCGCGTGTTCGCTAACTCGCTCGCTCGCTCACATGCGGCGCAGCTGTTCCCGATTTCACCTCATTACTCCCGTCGGCTCGTCCCTGCGGGTGGAAAGCACACCGCCTAAATATTTCATTTCGTTTCGTATTTCCATCGACATTTTTTTTTTATTCTCACCGCACCGGGCGGTGCGCGCCGCGCGGTGGTGCGGGGAGGGTGTAAGGGTCGTTCGGCACCCGAGTTCGATACCCGGCGGGGGCTGACTCACATCGGCGCAGGAATCGAATCTGTAAATGACGGGGGAAACCATATCCCGTCGCAGCAGAATGTGTTCTTCATGGTGACCCAAGACCATAGAACACCACAACGCAGTAGTTCAGGGACTGCTGGTGTATGTGTGTGTGTTTGGGGAGCGGTGGTGTAGCGGTTAGCGCGCTGCGCTATGAACCTGGCGACCCGGGTTCGATTCCCGCTCACGGTCAACACCAATGACGATTATCTGAACCAGTCCTGGGCCTCCCCTAGGTCGACTCAGCCTCAAAGGAGTACCTGGTGCGGTGTGTAACCATCGCCACTGGGGAGACAAAGGCGGTCGGGCGTGGTGCTGGCCACCCACCCCCTTGTGTACCCTTCCAGCCTTCATAGGTGCTCGCTAACAGCACTTGCCCCCACAGTCTGTTAATGCTATACGGGGGATCTTTGTCTTGTGTTGAACTTCTTTCACACCGCACGTAGCCAACCAACTGCGCCAACCAACTGCGCTAATCGGAGGCGCGGGGGAAGGACAACAAACTAAACACACGATATGATTATATTCCCGCACACTGCGCAAACGTGCCGCGTCGCTTCACTACACGCCCCTCCGTGTTGCTCTGCGCGTTGCTGTTGCGTCTTGTTGCGATTTGAAGCTTTCGTGACTGCAAGGATTCATATTCTTAGGGTTTTTTCGGTAAAGTCACGTAGGTAAACATTTTTTTATTCATAATAAAGAATTTTTTTTTAAATTGTTATTTTTTTTATTTTACTTTCATTAATTTTCTTTTTTTTTTACCTACGTGACTTTACCGAAAAAACCTAAGAATATGAAGCCAGAGCCTTGCCCGACGATTTGATCGCCTGTCCGATTCAACTCGGCTGGAGATGGAACGGCAGCGGTGGGGGGGGGGGGGTGAGGAAGAGCCTCAGCCTCTGGCTCTCACGTGTGCCGCTGGACGGGTGGTGACGGGCATGGGTGCGGTGACGTCATCAGCATCATCAGCCGCGTCACGTCGGGCGTGGCACGACAGCGGAGGGGGTTTCTTGACTTCGGGGGCGGGGTGTCGGGGGAGTGACCTTCGTTTTTATTTTTTACGGGAGGGGGGGGACAGATAGGGTGGGAGGGTGCTGAGAATTGGACTCATTCGTTGCATCCGTCCCAAATCGACGCGTCAGTTTCATTCCTTCCATTCGCTCATTCGCGATTGACCGAAATCCACTCATCCATTCCATTCGGCCCATCCTGTCCATTCGCGAAAGAACGGAATGGAACGGATGAAGGAACAAACGAGCGAGCGACCGTGTCCGTGGTGCTGCACGCAGAGAATCCGCTCATGGACAACATCCACGTGACCAAATCGACCCATCCGGTTGCATTCAACCCACCTGGTTCCATTCGACCCATTGCTTCCATTCGGCCGATCGGCTTCAATTCGACCCATCCAGTCCATTCGACCCATCTGGTTCCATTCGACCCATCCCTTCCATTCAACCCATCCAGTCCATTCGCAAACAAACGGAATTGGTGACGAACGAACGAACGAGCGAGCGAGCTGAACTCGTGAGCGTGTCCGTGGTGCCGCCCGCAGAGAAGCCGCGCCTGGACAACATGCACGTGACGGCCGCCCTCATGACGCCGCTGGCGCCCTCACACTCGCACCCCCACCTCCTGTACCTCTCCGAAGCCTACGGCGTCGCTCCGGGCTCCAAGCCGCACGTGGCGCAGTTCAACTCGCTCAAGCGCCTCGGTGGGTCTCCCACGCCGGGGGCGCGCTCACCAGTGGAAAAAGACACAACCGTGCCGTGACGTGCCGTACAGGCCTCCAGCGTGCGTTGCTGGTACGGGGCAGGCAACGTGGTATTCATATCAGTTGAAACACGCCAGGCTTTGCGCCACCAATATTGTTATCTGTGATAATATTCTCAGATTAATATAATCTCGATTTAAAGCTTTCGTGACTGCAGGGATTCGTCTTCTTGGTTCTTTCGGTAAAGTCACGTAGAAGGGAAATAATAAAATAATAAAAATAATAAAAACAAAACATAATAAAATAAAATAAGAATATAATATAGTAATATAAATATAATAATTTTATTATGTTACATTTTTATTATTTTATTATTTCCCTTCTACGTGACTTTACCGAAAGAACCAAGAAGATTTATATAATCTATTGGAATTTACATGACTACATTAATCCCCCCCTCCCCCTCTTCCTCTGTTCTTCGCACCTGGTAGGCTTCCAGTGATGGCATCACCTTTGCTCGATTTAATACCGTAACAGGAAGACTTCTTCACACTTGTGGCGCTGTTCGTAATCTCCGGCGAAACGTCGTACTCAAGTTTGAGATGTGGGTTTAGTCTCCCAACACAGCGGTGTGCTGGAAGCAGTAACTAATTGACACGTTTTGTTTACGTGACAAACCCTCACGAATTGTCTGCGTCGAGTGGTGATGGTTTAACCGACACGTTTATATCTACGTGATCTAACCCAAAAAAACCCTCTATTGTGATACTTACATACCAGTCAGGTGCACGCATGGCATCGGCACGTGTCGGGCACCAGCAGACGATGAGTGGTTGCAAGTAGGCACGGTAGGCACCATGCCATATGGTGCCAGCAGACAGACACGGGTACCCTAACACGTGACACCAGCATACGCGTGTGGCACCAGCGGACAGCTATCACCATGCCATGTGGTGCCAGCAGACAGACACGGGGATACTAACACGTGACCCTAGCAGATTCGCGTGTGGCACCAGCGGACAGCTATCACCATGCCATGTGGTGCCAGCAGACAGACACAGGTACCCTAACACGTGACACCAGCAGATTGGCGTGTGGCACCAGCGGACAGCTATCACCATGCCGTGTGGTGCCCAGCAGGCAGACACGGGGATACTAACACGTGACCACAGCAGATTCGCGTGTGGCACCAGCAGACAGCTATCACCATGCCGTGTGGTGCCAGCAGACAGACACGGGATACTAACACGTGACCACAGCAGATTCGCGTGTGGCACCAGCGGACCGCTATCACCATGCCATGTGGTGGCCAGCAGGCAGGCAGACACACACACACGTGGGTCTTTAACGTGCGGGTAAGACTGGCAGATTCACCCGGGACAGCAGCTGGCAGCCTCCCTCGGCCCAAGACGACGACAACTGGGCCAGGTGGTGACGACCCGAAGCGGAGTTCTGCAGATTACATTTAAAAAGCTCCCTCCGCGCCCTTGCGCGGCCAACTGCGATTATTATTAATAATGATGATGGCATATTCTATGGGTCTTTCGGTAAAGCCACGTAGACAGAAAAATAATAAAAAATTATCACGACGTTTCGATCGCAACACAAACAACCTCCTCTACCACCTCCTCTACCACCTCCACTACCACCTCCTCTACCACCTCCACTACCACCTCCACTACCACCTCCTCTACCACCTCCACTACCACCTCCTCTACCAACTCCACTACCACCGCCACTACCACCTCCTCTACCACCTCCACTACCACCGCCTCTACCACCTCCACTACCACCTCCACTACCACCTCCTCTACCACCTCCACTACCACCTCCTCTACCACCTCCACTACCACCTCCTCTACCAACTCCACTACCACCGCCACTACCACCTCCACTACCAACTCCACTACCACCGCCACTACCACCTCCACTGCCACCTCCTCTACCACCTCCACTACCACCTCCTCTACCACCTCCTCTACCACCTCCTCTACCACCTCCACTACCACCTCCTCTACCAACTCCACTACCACCGCCACTACCAACTCCACTACCACCGCCACTACCACCTCCACTGCCACCTCCTCTACCACCTCCTCTACCAACTCCACTCCCACCTCCACTACCACCTCCACTGCCACCTCCTCTACCAACTCCACTACCACCGCCACTACCACCTCCACTACCACCTCCACTACCACCTCCACTGCCACCTCCTCTACCAACTCCACTCCCACCTCCTCTACCACCTCCTTTACCACCTCCCCGATCATCTCCTCTACCACCTCGACAACCTCCCTCACCACCCGCGTCTCACCACTTCTAATTCAACTCCTCCACCTCCTCCACTGCGCTCTCTCAACCTCCCCCCCCCGTCCCTCCACCCCCCTGCCCCCCCGTAGCCGAGAAGGAGATGAGCGACTACTACTCGCGCAAGCGGCACCTGGCCGAGCTGGCGAGCGGCACGCTGCCCCTGCATCTCGCCCTCACTCCGCCGCTGCCCGGCTCCGCGCCCTCCTCCGGCGGCGGCGGCATCGGCGGCATCGGCGGCGTGGTCGTCGTGGGCCCCGCGGCGGGGGGGGCGGTGTCCTCGCTGTCCCGCCGGCCGAGCCCCGAGCCCGGGACGCGCTCCGTGGCCGACGAGTGGGCGCGAGTCTGGAAGCGCAACGCGGCGGCCGCGGCGGCGGCGGCGTCTTCGGCGGCGGCGCTGGCGGAGCGCGACGCGAGGGGCGAGCGCCACCGCTGCTTCCGCGCCTACGGATCGACGCCGGTGCTCGACGAGTCAGCGTACGGCGGCGGCGGCGGCGAGGTGACGCTCTCCGTGTCGGCGGCCCTCGTTGACTCCGACGAGGGCGAGCGCGGCGTGGTGATGGTGGTGGGCGGCGGCGGCGGCGGCGGTGGGATGGGGGGAGCGTTGCCGGCGCCGTCCGTCGTATCGAGCGTCTCGACGGGCGCGACGCCGCAGTCGTTCCGGCACCGGCACCACCAGCAGCACACGTGGAGGAGCGGCTCCGAGAAGGTTCGCGCGTGCGTGCATGTTGTGTCGTGTTGGCTCAGCCTGAAATGAGTAACTTGCGCGGTGTGTAAACATCGCCACGAGGGAGACAAAGGCGGCCGGGCGTGGTGCTGGCCACCCAACCCCTCGTGTGCACTGTCGGCCTTCATAGGTGCTCGTTAACAGCACTTGCCCAAACAGTCTGTGTAGCATATACGGGGGATCTTTGTCTTTGTGTGTTATATGTGTGGAGGAGGCTCGTGAAAGACGCTGCTTCTGGTCAGTTGGAGGCAGTCGCCCTCCAGCAACAACGGAGGGCGGAGGAGCGACGCTCACAACAACGAGCGGAGTCGCCGGGCGGCTAAAACGCAGCGAGTTGGCACAGTAGTAGGGGGCACAGCTGCTGCATCTCAGGCAGTCAACCCATGGCAGCTGGGTCTATCCCGTGACCTGCCAGCGAGCCGTCTACACTTCACGTGGCCTCAAAGTGCATCTTGCCTGGCACAGGCGCCGTGATGAGTGGCGATAAGCGGGTGTTGTTGTTGTTGTGTGTGTGGCTAACGCGCTGCTCTGCGAACCCGGCGACCCGAGCGAGATTCGAGTCCGGCTCGCATCTAGTAAGAGCGAGGCGAATAACCGAATCGTTCCTGGGCCGCCCCCTTAGGTCGACTCAGCCTCAAATTAATACCTGGCACTGCACATAAACATCAGCATTGGCCGTCGAGTGCCGTGCCGGCCTTAATAGGTGCTCGCGAACAGCACTAGCCCCAACAACCTTTGAAGGAAATTTCGATTTAAAGCTTTCGTGACTGCAGGGATTCATATTCTTGGTTCTTTCGGTAAAGTCACGTAGAAGGGAAATAATAAAATAATAAAACATAATAAAATACAGACGCTGTCTTTCCGACAGACCTGTTCTTCACCTGAGGAATGGCTGCTTGCGTTGTGGCCGAAACGTCGTGAGAATTGTATTTTATAATGTTTTATTTTTATTATTTTATTATTTCCCTTCTACGTGACTTTACCGAAAGAACCAAGAAGATGAACCTTTGAAGGCTATACGGGCGGGGGCTCCTTAGAGCATTCGTTCTGCTGCCGATCTTCGACCTAATTATCCAGTTCCGTGCTCGCCGTGCTGCGTTGACTTCCGGTTGCCGAACGATTTCGCCACAAGGCCGCACTCATTACACGCTAGGTGCTGGCTACAAATGAACCGCAGGTACCTCGCTGATCTCGGCTGCAAGGAGCAAAGACCACCAGCACGCGAACTCCGACTCAGCCATCGGACAGAGACGGTGGTCACAGCGTCGCGTGCGTTCAGATGCGGCGCTTCTGCGGCCGTCTGGAACGCTCTTCCCTTCCGATGACGAGGAAGCCGGAGAGCTTTGGCACTTTTGAATCGAGATCGAACAGGAATTTCTTTAGAACTGCCGTTTTATTTTGAGTTAAAGCTTTCGTGACTGCAGGGATTCATATTCTTGGTTCTTTCGGTAAAGTCACGTAGAAGGGAAATACTAAAATAATATAAATATAAAACAATAAAAATTCTCACGACGTTTCGACTGCAACACAAGCAATCATCATCAGGTGTGAAATCCACAGCAAGAAAATGTTAACATTTTGTTTAGTCTGTTGGCTACGTGCGGTGCGAATGAGGTTCAACCAGTGCCGGATGAAACTAGTGCGGTGCCTGTAGCATTTGTTATAAAGGGGCCCTAAATAAATAAATAAACACGTAAATATTAAAACACACATTTTTTACTTGCACGGTAAAGTCATTGTATTTTTTATTTGTTATACAGCCAGATCATACGACAAATTGCTAACCTTAAACGCCCGGTCTTCATAAAATTTGAAGGCGGTATAGTACTATAGTAATAGAGCAAGTGCAGAATCACTGGACCCGAATTGATAGCTTGAAAGCATTTCACGTGGGGCCCTTGAAAGTGCGGGGCCCATATCATATGTAGCTACTTGTGCTACCGGGATAATCCGGCACTGGGTTCAACACTGACGCATCAAAGCCACCAACGGCGCTCCGGTGCCAGAACTGGTGACAGAATTGGCCCTTTTCTCTCTCGATCCCTCTCGATCTTTTCCCCGCAAAAAGCTTTGATCGTGGTCGAGACCAATCTGACCGATGCCTCATGATGACGACTCCTGCTCATCATCAACGATTGACGTGACGCAATGTGGTGACGCTTGATATGGGGGGGGGGGGGGTGGCCCCCGGGGGGAGAGCGGTGACCTCAGATCAGTCGCCGTCACAAACGAACTCTCTCGAGCACCCACCGAGTTCGATCGAATCAACTTGAGCCTCACAAACCACTTTGGCACGTGACTCCACGCCCCCCCCCCCCGTCCTCCCCCCCCCCCCCCCAGGACCGCTCGGGGGTGTTCGGCTCCACTCCGTCGCTGACCCGCGAGTCGCGCACCCTCTCGCAGCGGCTGCCCAACTTCCCGAGCGACGAGGCGCCGAGCCGCTACCACTCGGCGCGCCGCCTGCACCACGTCTCGGCGCGGCACGCGCCGCACGAGCGCCCCGCTGGCGCCGCGCACTACGCCGGCGGCTCCCTGCTGGGGGCGCCGGGCTGCGGCGGCGGCGGTGGCAGCGACCGCGAGCGTCGCGCCGGACGCATGTCCCTCCGCTACCCCGGCGAGACCTACGGATCGACGCCGGCGCTCGACCGCGGGCGGTTTCCCCCGCGGTCGGCGAGCGGCGGCGGCGGCAACGGCGGCGGATTCTCGTTCGGGACGCTCGGCCGGTCGGCGTCGTCCGCCCTGCACCATCAGCAGATGGCTGACGACGAGCCGATGGCGCCGGCGTCTTCGTCGCACCACAGCGACCAGCCGACGGGCGACTCGTCGGACGACCACGACGGCCCCGTGGCGCAGCACGGCAAACACCGGGCCCAGCCGCCCCCGCCGCCGCACCACCATCACCAGCAGCAGCAACAGCAGCAGCAGACATCGGCGGCGTCGTCGCAATCCAAGTCGGGCAAACAGCGGCGCGGTTTCCTGGCGCGGCTCTCGTTGGACGAGGAGGCAGAGTCCGAGCCGGGCTCGTCGGGGGCCGGACCGCCGCCGCCGCCGCTCCCGCCGCGTTTGCCGGCGCGCTCCGGTTCGGGCTCGGGCCGGCCGGGCGGCACCATGACGCCGGACCGCGTGATGGCGCGGGCGCGGAGGGCCGAGGCTCACCTGGGGTCCACGCCGTCGCTGCACAAGGGCTGGGCCGAGCGAGGTGGCGGCGAACGCGGCGAACGCGGCAGCGGCGGCGGCGGGTTCGAGCGAGCGGGCGGCGCCGGCGGGGGTGCCAGCACCACGGGGCGCGTGATGAGGATGCAGAGCGTGCGGGAGGTCGCGCGCGGTGACAACTACCGCACGTGGAGCCTCTCGAACACGGCGGCCAAGCGGCAGGCGTTTGCCGGTCGTCGGCACATGACGCTGGAACACCTCAACTACGTCGGCCCGCACGCCGCCGTGACCCCCTCCTCGTCACAGCTGCAGCAGCTGCAGCAGCAGCAGCATCATCATCAGCACCAGCAGCAACAGCAGCAGCCGCAGCAGCATCAGACGATGTATGGGTTGAGCAATGAGGTTACAGTGTGACAATGACGATGGTTGTTGTGGTGGTTGTGTTGACGGAGTACGATTGCAGGGTGGGGGTTGGGGGGGGGGAATTTTTGAACACGCAATTTTACACTCCACAGGCATGGAAATGTCAAGTGGAGAAAATTAAACGAGAGAGAGAGAGAGCCATGCGGAAATCAACAACAACAACAACCAACTTGGAGCATGAACTGTGCCAATTTGGGTAACTGTGTCAGGCTTTTCGATGTTTACCTGTGACGTGTGCGCGTCCGCGCGTGTGGTTTTAGGGTGGGCGCGACAAGGACTGATCACGCGGTGCGAGAAAGCCCCCCTCTCTGTACCTCTGTACCAATGAGGAGCCCCAGTCCCCGCACAGGCCATCACCAATGCCATCGCATGTTGATGCCCCCGAGCAGAGCCCGAGTCAAGGTTCCCCGGCCGGCGATCTGACCGCTAAACCCATTCTAAGGTGACCTCGGGGGACGATACTCATGAACGTCGAGCTGGCCACACAGAAGCAGTATCTTACTGTCGGCCCCCCCGCCTCTCTCCCACTACAAGAGAGAAAATACCTGCCTGGGTAATTTGGATTACCGTCTAATTCCGCCCCCCCCCACACCGACTCCACTGTCATCATTTTACGAGCGCCATGGCGGCTAGGAGATGTTAACTACCTCGCCTGGTATACAGGAGGTTGTGGATTCGATCCCGACGCTGTATATTTGGAGTTTGCGTGTCGCTCTCCCCGTGGTCGCGTGGAGTTGTTTTTCCTTCCACGTTTACAATCAACACCCACTGCGTTCAGAGTATTCGGCTGCTGGAAATGTCCACGCGATGGGGCCCACTTCGTCGAGCTGTCATCTGTGTGGCCAGGTCACTTCTGAAAAAGAGCCACACATTGCTTACGTGGTAAAAAAAAAACACGCACACACACACACAAGTGTTTCGTTTTAGTTTAGTTTAAATACAATGACGGTTGTGGAGAGGATGGAATAGTTCCCGTACCTCGGCAGGGTGCTCATCGACCATCTCCCCGGGCTTTGGTGGCAGAGGTCTCACTTTCACGTCGGTCAAGTGGCATTGTCGTTCTCATCGGCTGCGTCAACGCTGCGTTGGAAATTGTCCCGCCCGTTTGCCCCACGCGAATCTCCCCCGGTCTTGTGGACCACAGGCGCGCCCCTCCTTGCTCGATGCTCGCAATATTTGGAGCTCCGTTACAGGAAGACTGAGCAATGCAAACCAGTTTAGAATGTAGGGTAGACACATTCACCTGGATACAATGGCATCTCCAGATGCTGCACTGGGGTTTCACATTTCAGGCTGGCCCTGCCTACGATCCATCCTGAGTTTAACCAGACTTGGATTGTGCGAGGAGCTAACGGATCCTTGAAAGATCTGAACACAGACCCAGTGGTGAACTCCTCCGGCAGGCGAGGATGCATTGGCTGGGTCGTGTAGCCCCCATGCCCAGCCACCGCATGCCCAATCAGCTGCTGTTTGGCCGCATAGAGGGGGCTAAACGGACGCGGCACAGGCTAGAGAAGAGATGGAGTGATGTGGTAGGGGAGGATTTGGGGCTGAGTGGACTTGCCGATGACTGGTGCCAGCGGTGTCAGGATCGGCCTCTGTGCAGGATGCTCATGAAGGACGCTACTGGGCAGTTCAAGGCATGATCCTCGCTACAACGAGCAGAGAAAGGTGATTAAAACGCAGCGTGTTGGGACGGGTAGTTAATCTGCGAGTGGCCTCAACAAGTTCACTCATCACATATGTGTCTAGCGTACAACCTCCTGCCAGCGAGCCTTCGCGACTTCACATGACCCCAAAGTGCACCTAGCCTGGCACAGAGGCTACAGCGATGTCACACCACTTGGTCGTGATGTGTGTGTGTTTGCGTGTGCTGTATACACACACACACAGTAAGCATCCAATGAATGTGTGTACGTGTGTGTGTTGATGTATACAGCAACATTGGTGGTGACAATGCACTACGATCCTAGTTTGATTTCCAGATAGCATTCACAACAGCTGCATGAATTTGAATGCGGTGTGCATGTGTATATTGCATATTGGCGTGTGTGTTGGTGTATGGTGCGTGTGTGATGTTTGCTGTGTGTGTGTGCTGCGTGTGTGATGTTTGCTGTGTGTATGCTGCGTGTGACATGTGTGATGTATGCTGTGTGTGTATGCTGCGTGTGTGATGTTTGCTGTGTGTATGCTGCGTGTGGCGTGCGTGTGATGTTTGCTGTATGTGTGTGCTGCGTGGTGGCGTGTGTGATGTTTGCTGTGTGTGTATGCTGCGTGTGTGATGTCTGCTGTGTGTGTATGCTACGTGTGTGATGTTTGCTGTGTGTGCATGCTGCGTGTGGCGTGCGTGTGATGTTTGCTGTGTGTGTATGCTGCGTGTGGCGTGCGTGTGTGTGATGTTTTCTATGTGTGTATGCTGCGTGTGACGTGTGTGATGTCTGCTGTGTGTATGCTGCGTGTGGCGTGCGTGTGTGTGATGTTTTCTTTGTGTGTATGCAGCTTGTGGCATGTGAAGTATGGTGTGTGTGTGTGCTTATGTGGCAGTGTGTATTTGTTTGATGTTTGCTGTGTGTGTATGCTTTGTGGTAGTGTGTGTGTAATGCCTGGCGTGGGTTTTCCACACATTTCTCTGGGTGTTTTTCACATCCAGACTTTTCCGTCAACTCACAAACAAGAGGATGTCTGGCGCACGAAACGTGACAGTTGACCTTTCCCTCAATGGAGTTTTATTCTCCTTAGAATTCGGCACAATATATCATCATGACATTTGGAAAACGTCCTCTGCTGGTAACTTTCAAACAAACATTATTAACCCTTTCGTAGCCATTTCTCTCCCTACCATGACCCTCTCGAGCTCCCCCCCCTCTAGCGAAGGAGCCTTCTGCAAGCAGTTGCCGTGAGCGAGCAATTGCAGGGCTGAACCTGCTTAGCTTTAACCAATTCCTTTCAAAATGAGGCCCACGAAACGTTTGATCACCCCCCCCCCCTCTACGAACTCCACGTGCAACTGAAAGTCACGTGACCACGCTGAGAGTAAGCAGGTGCCGTATTCTGAACACACAAACTCACAAAGGACACACGCACGCACAACACACATCGCGCCCCTAATGTTTAATCGCATCAGCGACGATTATAAAGGACGTCAGATTATTATTATAATTTTTAAAGGACAACTTCAGATGTTATTTCGGATTTTCGGGTCATTTTGCGATGACAGAGCCGCGCCTTCTTGCTAACGAACGTGGCGTCGCCCGGAAGTGACGTCGCGTCACTTGACGTCATATTTTCGGACCAATCCGAATCAAAATAAATCATCTGAAATGTCCGCTCCCGGCTACATTTTGGGGTTTATTCTAGAATCGGAAACATCAATCCTGAGTGTATACTGCTACTACGCAGTACACTTTTGCATGTAATAATTCATTCAGAAAGGCCTGTTTGGTGAATTCAAATCGCCGTTAAATGTCTTTGTTCTTTCGGTGCGCGGGAGTTCAACAAGCTTCAAGGCACGGCACATGCAGAAATTGGCTGCCTCACACTTCAATTGCTTTCGCCAGACATGTTTCAGCAGATGTTCAACACAGCAACAGTTCAGCTTTCATCAGGGCACAATACCAGACATTCGTGTTGATCTCACACACTGCCTATGAAGGCATCCGTAGTCAATCACAGTGACCTAACATTGCCTATAGAGGCATCAGTAGCCAATCACAGTGCTAACACTGTATATGAAGGCATCAGTAGCCAATCGCAGTGATCTAACACTGACTAGAAGCATCAGTAGTCAATTACAGTAATCTGAGACTGCCTATAGAGGCATTGGTAGCCAATAATGTAGGTCTCACACACTGGTTATGGAGGCTTCAATAGCCAATCACAGTGACCTAACACTGCATATAGAGGCATCAGTAGCCAATCACAGTGACCTAACACTGTCTATAGAGGCATCAGTAGCCAATCACAGTGACCTAACACTACCTATAGAGGCATCAGTAGCCAATCACGTTGGTCTCACACACAGGCTATGGAGGCTTCAATAGCCAATCACAGTGACCTACCACTGCCTATAGAGGCATCAGTAGCCAATCACAGTGACCTAACACTGCCTATAGAGGCATCAGTAGCCAATCACAGTGCCCTAACACTGCCTATAGAGGCATCAGTAGCCAATCACGTTGGTCTCACACACTGGTTATGAAGGCTTCAATAGCCAATCACAGTGACCTAACATTGCCTATAGAGGCATCAGTAGCCAATTACAGTGATCTAATACTGCCTATAGAGGCATAAATAGCTAATCACGTAGGTCTCACACACAGGCTATGGAGGCTTCAATAGCCAATCACAGTAATATAACACTGCCTATAAAGGCACCAGTAGTCAATCACACGCTGGCTATGCACGCATCAGTAGCCAATCACAGCGATGTAACGCTGCCTTTAGAGAAAACTGTGCTATCGACGTCACGAGATGACATATCCATTCGTGTTGGCCCACAGAAGTGAGTAACACAGAACTACCTCTGAGAGCCCTTCAAGTGACCTCTGGTTTCACGTGGTAGAGAACAAGCACTTTCTCACACGCTTTGCCTATGAGAGTAATATGTTTCGCATGACAGTCAAACAGATACTTACGTTTGTATGTTGAGGTGCGAGGGATGGACAACAACAGAGCTGGAACCTAGAGCCTATTTCTGTGCAGAACCGAATTTTATTTCGCAATTATTCCATGCACTCATTGGTGACCGGGCTACGACCATCAAACTCGCTACACTTGATGCGCCGGTTTCATCAAAGGCAGCGGCTGAAACTTGGATTCGAACCTGGGTTCTCAGCCATGCTGGATCAACGTTTCTGACCTTTGAGCCACCCGGCCACCTCCGTGCTTTTAGGGGGAGAGCGGGGGAACCGCCAACACATTAGTCAATAACACCGTGGCCTTTAAAGGGAAAGCATATAGTGGACGACGTTTCGGGCAAGAGCCCTTTATTCACGGCACATAAGTAGAGAGGGCCTGAGAGGTAGGAGATATTGCAGTTCGAGAGCAGTAAATGAGACAGAGACAGAAACAATCTCCATAATAGAGTTTTTTTGGGTTAGATAGCGTAAATATAAAAATGTGTCGTTATACCCGCCACCACCCAACACAGCCAATTAGTAAGGTTTGTCACGTAAACAGAATTCGTTACTAATTCAGCACACCGGTATGTTGGAGAGCAAAGCCACACTATTTACAATCTGATTTACAGAATATTTACAAAATATTGGTTGCTAAAGCCTACGTGTTAAAGGAACAATCTCACCTCTTCGGAACCCCCGGGGTCTGATGGGAGCGGTCTTCGTCCAGCGAGGAGTTGTCTTCGAAATTAAATCAAATCATCAACTGGTGCTGCTGCTGCGTTGGCAGTGGTGCACAAGCACACATCCACAAACAAAAAAAACTCAACACATTCGTCAAATGACACCGCTGTGTGTGTGGCCTTAAAAGGGAAATTATATACTAGGTGACTTTTCGGGCAGTGGCCCTCATTCATAGCACAAACAAACTTTGATTGTTTAAATAAAATAAAATGTGTCCACCCTGAACATGTCGCATACCCACGCCGTAAAAGAACACACGTGTTGACAGTGTCACACGGGGTGGTGCTGCTCATCTCCGCTGATGATCCACAGCCATTCCACATTCCTATTGCCGGGGCCTATTTGACCAAAAGGGAACAAACCATCCCGAATCGGTGCGTTTGATATCAACCCTTACATTGAGTCAACACACTTCTTGAAAATTCAGCTTAAAAGACAAGACACAAACCCGCATTACAAACGCGTCGTACGTACAAATATATACGACTGAGCTTTGGGTGGACGTGTCCGGTGGTAGTGGAAACTCCACATTCCCTTGGCGGGGGTGTGGCAGTCTTCTCAACGAACACGACAATGTACTTTGTAAACTTTGTATGGATAATGGTGTGAACTGCGCTACTCTATATATATATCACTCGCGTTGATTATTTTACTTGACTGTGAATTCGCACCCTTAGGCGTGTTTACAGGATCGGTGGAAATTGTATAGTGTACATTCGCAACCTAAAATGTGAAGACTTGCAGCGCTTTATAACCAATAACGGGCGCTTGCGGCTCGCTGTCTTATTACCGTAGTCTCCAGATTATAATGCGTTCCGGAAAGCAAAGGCGAGTTGTGATTTCTGAGGTTAACAAATAATAGCGGCCCAGTGGCCCGGTGACGTCACCAGGCTAGGCGCACCTTGAGGCCACGTGGCGCGAGGTGTCGACGGCTCGCTGCTGGGGCAGGAGGAGGTCACGTGACAGAACCCATGTTGTTATGGGTCAACTGATGCACCGACTGCGCTCCACGCTGTGCCAAAGTTACGTGGCATTATAGTTGTCATCGAAGGAGAAGATTAGTGACGGAATTGAAAGGCTCCTTCCCGTTTGGTTCAAGCAAGCCTGACTCCGCGCTGACGAGAGGCTGAACGTCAAAACCGGAGCCGAGTCGTTGCTTGTGTTGCTGATAAGATGCACTCCCAGAAGGCCGTGCGGCCGATGGGATATTCTTTACGTGGAGAGACAAACGTGGGATGGAGGCGTTATGTACCGGATTATAAAACGCACCCCCTTGCGCCCTGTAATGCGGAGGGTACGGCAAATGACACGAGTCACTGAGCATATGTTTACACCCCTGCACCCGTGACGTTGGAGAGTGACGCGTTACCGTAATCAGATTACCAAAGGCGGCTTAGCGGTAATCCATGTGTCGTTCGCCTGTAACTGGATTTCACTCTACTGCCGTTGCTTTGTTGGCATGTCCCAGTGGATTACTTTGATTGGATTACTAACAGCGCTTTCATGGATATTATTTAGTTTGTACGTAAACTTGATCAGTTGTGAGCCCATGTAAACGTGGATTCGTTAGGTTCTAGCGTTGGGCCAACGTTGGGCCAACGTTGGTCCAATCACATGTTTACTGGGAGCAGCCACTGCATAATACAGCCGAGTCGCAGCCGAGGTGCTGATTATATATATATTTAGCTTATCTCAACCCAATATATGTTAGTTTTAAGAAGGTGTATGGACTTATGTTCCATGTGTAATCAGTAATCATGTGCATACACATGCTATAGTGTTTCATAGGTGGCAATGATGAAACAATTGACGAAGATTCGTAGGGTTCAGTGTTAATGCCCAAGGGTCACTGAGCCCTACTCAGACGCCTCGAGGCGTCTTAGGGTTCTGTGTTAATGCGCAAGGCTCACAGAGCCAAACTAAGGAAGCATTCGGATTCTTAGGGCTCAATCTCAATGCCCAATGCTCACAGAGCCAGACTAAGACACCTTTAGGATTCTCATGGTTCAGTGTTAATGCCCAAGGCTCACTGAACCAGACTCAAAAGTGTTTCGATTCGCATTCGTTTTTATGTAAATTGATTCACGTGACCCACGCAGCCACTAGAGGTCGCTACATTCAAGCACAGTGTTTTAAATAAAGACAATTTATTATTGAGTTATAATCATGCCCTCCCCACCGCCGAATCAACACGATTAATGGACTGGGAGTGCCGATATTTCACGGAATACTTTTTGGAGGGATGATTACTATTTACACCGCTGATCAAGAGTCGAACGAGTTGGGGGTCCTGAACCAGTGGTGGAAAATCCACATTGCTATGGCCGGGGGAGGGCAAAATGCATATAAACAAGTCATACGTGTGAGTCTGTGAGTACTGTTAATATCCTGTTTACAAACAAAAATACTTTTTGACAGTCGTATCTCAAACGAATAATAAGTGCCATATATTATATATAAACTTTAAATATATATTACAGTATTGTAATGTGAAGGTAGTTTGTTAAAATGTTACATTTGTACGTGCATACTATTACAGTACTTTTAATGGTCATAGGATTCATAGTTTTACTGTGTCATTCTGCTGTAATTCGGTAGCAGCGAGCATCTGCTTCCACTGCTCTGAGCAAGTGGCGGAAATTCTACATTCCTATGACGGGAGCGGGGGGAGAGGCAGGTTTTGAAGAACTTCAAAAGAATGACCGCTGGTTTTTTTTTGTCTTCATTTCCACAAAGAGGTACCTGTTGTGTTAAGGGGCCGTACATAAATGACATCACGCACCTAGGGGGGGGGGGGGAAGGGTCGGACATTTGTGACGATGTGTGACGAGGGGGGGGGGGGTGAGAAATGTGACGTCACATCAAAATGCGCAACTTGAAATACATATAGACAACACGTTCTACTTAATTAAATAGACTTTTTAATAAATGTTTTCTCCTACAACATCAGAGTACAGCGCCACATTAAATACGCACTACAATGACAATATTTTAAAAGCGATTTGAAGCATGTTTTATTTCTGGGGGGCAGAGCTTAATAACGTCATATTTGAGGGGGGGGGGGTCTGACTTTTTGTGACGCCGTGTGACAAAGGGGGGGGGGGGGGGGTAAAAAATCGTCCAGAATCGCGTGACGTCATTTATGGACGGCCCCTAAACACTCCCCATAGCGATGATATTCGACTGGGAGGGTATCAGGGACATGCATCGCTCGGCACAATGATCTGACCTCGGTAATGAATTGACGATGGGAATATTAAAGAATCCTTCACAGCAACAGTGCAAGACATTTCATCAGCTTCTGAACACACGCACACACCGAATACACGCGCAGTACTATCATTTATACAAAGATCCCCGTGTAGCCTCAACAGACTGTTGGGGCAAGTGCTGTTAGCGAGTAGCAACCTCTTATTGGTTCTTTCGGTAAAGTCACGTAGAAGGGAAATAATAAAATAATAATAATAATAAAATTACGTGGTGGTTCAGTTGCTGCAGCTCCATACTAACATTCCTTCCCTTTTATTAATGCTAACCCTACTCCCTCCCTTTGATGCTGCTAATCCTGCATAATGCACGGGCATAATATGACTTTGAAACCCCCCGCCCACCTCCTACGCATTCCACAAGAAGTGACTAATCCCATATCTGCATTTCCCATAAATATGCTAAATTCCTCTTGATATGCAAATTTCTTTGTAAAGGCGCTCTTCCCCCTCCAACCCAGCTTAAATATACGCTGCCAAGCCTGGTGGTGTTGATTCAGACGCTGTCTTTCCGACAGACCTGTTCTTCACCTGAGGACGGCTGCTTGCGTTGTGGCCGAAATGTCGTGAGAATTATTTTATTATGTTTTATTTTTATTATTTTATTATTTCCCTTCTACGTGACTTTACCGAAAGAACCAAGAAGATGAATCCCTGCAGTCACGAAAGCTTTAAATCGAAAGAGTAGCAACCTATGAAGACCGGAATGGCACACGAGGGGATGCGTGGCCAGACCCACGCCCGGCCGCCTTTGTCTCTCCAAGTGGCAGATATATCGTCACCGGTCGTGCCTGGGAATCGAACTCGGGTTGCCTGGTCCGTAGCGAAGCGCGCTAACCCCTACACTACCGCTCCCCATATTTCGGTGAATAACAAAGACAAAGATCCCCCCCCCCCCCCGTATATATAGCCTTAATAGACTGTTGGGGCAAGTGCTGTTAGCGAATGGCAACCTATGAAGGCCGGAACGGCATTTGGTTTGGAGCTGATGGACCCACGTTGACCCAATGTTGGAATGTGGGGGGGGGGGGGGGGGTGGCGGTGCAGTTGGTATATTTTTGGAGGAAAAAAAACCCCGTTGAAAAGAAATCATTCAATAAATAATTAATTTTCAAAGACCCTTCCATTATTCACAACGGCGCCTAAATACTGCATAAGCGGAACTAAAGTGCACCCGTTACTTGGCACCCAGAGGCACAACCTACCTGTTCGTGCGTGGCCTTATGGATTAAGAACCCCACTACAACACTTCACATTCAGAACACAAAATTCTTAACACCCCCCCGCCCCATTCAATAAAATGGAATATCCCGTATCACGTCTGCGAGTTGTGGGGGAATAACACGGCAGCGATTAGGGGCCGTCCATAAATGACGTCACGCACATAGGGGGGGGGGGGTCAGACATTTGTGACGATGTGTGACGAGGGGGGGGGGGGGGGTGAGAAATGTGACGTCACATCAAAATGCGCAATTTTAAATAAATATCGAACCTACGACCTCCTGAATTTCAGGCGATGGAGATAACATCTCCGCGCCGACCGCGATTAGGGGCCGTCCATAAATGACGTCACGCACATAGGAGGGGGGAGGGGGGTTCAGACATTTGTGACGATGTGTGACGAGGGGGGGGGGGGGGTTTGAGAAATGTGACGTCACGTAAAAATGCGAAACTTAAATAAATATAGACAACACGTTCTACTTAATTAAATAGACTTTTTAATAAAAGTTTTCTCCTACAACATCAGAGTGCAGCGCCACATTAAAAACGCACTACAATGACAATAGTTTAAAGCGATTTGAAGCTTTGTGACGTCATACTTGAGGGGGGGGGGTCCTGACTTTTTGTGACGCTGTGTGACGAAGGGTGGGGGGGGGGGGTTAAAAAAATCGTCCAAAGTCGCGTGACGTCATTTATGGACGGCCCCTTAGGGGACCTCAGTCTCCCCCGATCAGGATGATTTTAACTCGGCTACTTCCG
The DNA here is from genome assembly GCF_965212315.1 of Lampetra planeri. Classification (NCBI taxonomy): domain Eukaryota; kingdom Metazoa; phylum Chordata; class Hyperoartia; order Petromyzontiformes; family Petromyzontidae; genus Lampetra; species Lampetra planeri. The sequence continues at coordinate 3,199,239 of NC_136141.1, forward strand.
ATGAACCTAAACCGCATCGCCATCTAGTGGGACGGTGTATATGTCTTCAATAACATCCACGCGTTGTCTACACGTGGTCACCCAATCACCTGGGCACGGCGCCACGACCAAGTCCACGTGGAATTCTGCGTCTCGATAGCTAAGCGGGCTCTTAGCCTGGTAAGCGCTTCCATGTTCGACCAGCGTGCGCCGAACAGGTGTTATAGGCTGCGGCTCCACGTTGTCTGCAGAGGGCAGTGGTGTAGCAAGGGTCAATTGTTGTGCTGTACATGACCGTCCTTCTATGGACCCCCCCCCCCACGCTCCTTCCACGTCTCTGGATGCCTGCCTCATTACTCCACTCACTCGCAGTGACGAACGTTCTGGTGAAATAACATCGACAGCGATTCCCTTGAAAGTGGATTGAAATTCGTTGCCTCTTTTTGCTATAGCCGACGTCTGCCCTGCTGATCGGTTTTACGTGAGCACAGTATATTTAATTACGCGTGTGAAGTTCCAGCATCACTTGTCGCCACAACATATACTGTAATATATTCATGCATAGGTTCTTGTCAGTTGTATATTTTAAAGTATATATATATATTTACACGGATTTACTTTAGTGTCATTGATTACTCTACCGTTGGAACAAAACAAAACAAAAATGTTTTGCAAAAATCTCCAGCTTAAAATGTCCTATGGGGGGGGGTTGTTTTTTTGTTTCTTTTCTTAAAACGGTGTCAAAATAAAATAAATAAAATCCCTTACCGCGGTGTTGACGGTCAGCGCAGCGGTTGAAACATCGGTTCCGGTATCGTCAATCTACCCCCCCCACTACCCACCGCTTCTGTCCCACCCCAGCAAGTACGAACGGGTTACTCCGCAGTCGTTCGGCAGGCAGGTCGCTTGCGGCGTGAAGGGGGTCATAGAGTGGCTCCTCCCAACTCTTTCAAAGACGTCTTGGCCGCCGGCGTTGGCGCAACGTTGGTTGGCACGTGGTTTGGAACTGATGGACTGACGTTGGCTCAACGTTGCATGTGGTGTAAACCGTCGGACGAACGGTGGCCCAACGTTGCCATGTGGTTTGGAACTGATGGACCCACGAATGAAAGATGAGGGCCAAACAATTATCTAGAAGGCATCGTCAACAAGGAATTTCAAGGTATCCACCTTTTTGACATTTGGTGTACTCAGGAATTATGGGTAATTGTTTAAGTAGTTATAGACCGTTTGCACGACGACTGTGGTGAACCTTCCCAATTATTTCGGACTTCCAAAATGTTCTGCTCAAACGATAATTGAGACTTTCGATTTAAAGCTTTCGTGACTGCAGGGATTCATCTTCTTGGTTCTTTCGGTAAAGTCACGTAGAATCGATATAATAAAATAATAAAAATAAAACATAATAAAATAATTCTCACGACGTTTCGGCCACAACGCAAGCAGCCGTCCTCAGGTGAAGAACAGGTCTGTCGAGAAGACAGTGTCTGAAGGACACACCCCAGGCTTTGAGCATCTATTTAAGCTGGGATGGAGGGGGAAGAGCGCCTTCACAAGTAGTACTAATCGCATATCTGCATTTCCCATAAATATGCTAAATTCCTCTTGAAATGCAAATTATTTTGTCAAGGCGCTCTTTTCCCTCCATCCCAGCTTAAATAGACGCTCCAAGCCTGGGGTGTGTCATTCAGACTCTGTATTCTCGACAGACCTGTTCTTCACCTGAGGACGGCTGCTTGCGTTGTGGCCGAAACGTCGTGAGAATTATTTTATTATGTAAAAAAAATTTCATTTTATTATTTTCGTTCTACGTGACTTTACCGAAAGAACCAAGAAGATGATTGAGACATTGGTGCTCATCTACTGTTTACAGCCCTGAGCCATTGCTGGCAATTCAAAATTGCTTTGGCGGGGGACTACTCCATCAACATTATTGGCCGCTGTTGATTGCCCCCACTGAAGCGTCATTTTAAGCTGGAACTTTTAGAGGATGAAGGATGGGAGTGTAAAAATACTGCAGTAGGAACCACGTTTAAGTGGCAGGTGACGATGTTCGGATTTTATGGATAGTCGTTCGGGCGGATCTGTCTCAATAACGCCTTGGCCGTGCCAAATACTGTAGCTTCCTTGACGACAACGTCAACATGTGTAAGTTTTATGTCCCCTAATCGGCTCCAGGTGAATATATATGATCGTGGTTCAAGGTTAAGATGTACCTGTTTGTCCGAGGCAATTTCTGTAAGTCCATCGCCTGAAACTTAACTCCGTGTTCAATCTGCCCTCTTGCTACTGGTATGCATTTGTCTTATCGGTGTCGTAATGCCTTAATGCCAGCAGCGAAGAAATTATTTTGCAGTTCCAGGGCAATCTGCTTTTACATTCGCGTAACATTTTTATTTATTTAACCAAACACCGCGTCTATAGAAAAAAAAACTTTTGCGTGACTCAAACAGACCTTGTCGACATTAACATCGAACTGAGCACAGCCGTTTTGACATTACGATTATTTAAGTTTTTGCCAGAAGCCTACTTCGTTAAACAACGCCGCTGAGTCACACAGCACACGCCACGAGGTTTCTGCCGCTACCGCCGCCATTTTGTAAATACCCAGGCCGCTTTTTGTTGTTTTGTTGTTGCCTGAGCTGCGTGACGTCACAAAGGGCGTCCGCTGACAGACCGCCTGTCGTTCAGAAGCGATCCGCCATTCCTTTGCGACGACGCAGAGTGAACAACAACAAAAAGTTACAGGTTAACCTTGAACCGCCCTCGCATAATTTCTATATAATCATATCGACATAATCGTAGTTTTTTTGTGTAATACGTATTGGTTTTAATGTAAACATTTAATTACGTACTCATTCATAAATGCGCGCATCTTGAGCATTGTACTTTTTGGAAACCTTTTTTCGATGAACGATGCCAGTTTTTTTTTGCAAAGGCGCTTCATTTGCTTTCTTTCCTTTAGAGAGAATGGTGATGAGGTCCGTGCCCACTCGTCATTAGCAGACACACTTATCCAGAAAGCACTGACATTCATAATGACCAGCTCCTGAGCCCTGAGAGTGCGTGTGTGTGTCTGTGTGTACAGCGATACCCCGATTTACGTCTCCCCCCTTTTAACGTCGTTCCGCAAATACGTCATCGCTTGATTAACACGACCACGTGATTTGCGTCGCCTCCACCCCACACTTACGCCGCTGACAGCATCGTCCGTCCATTCTCGTTATCCGTCGCCACTCAGCCTTCGCCTGCTAACCCCTACCCCGTAAGTTGCTTTGAATTGCATCTATTTCGATATTCGTCGTCGCACCTTTCACGTACGCATCCCAGACGTAAACCGGGGTATTGCTGTATTTAGATCCAGTAGTGAGCGGTAGTGTGGTGGTTAGCGCGCTGCGCTACGAACCCGGCGACCCGAGTTCGATTACCGCTCACGCCCATCAACACCAGTGACGATTATCTGAACCACAGGTCGGCTCAGCCTCAATGGAGTGTCTGGTGCGGTGTGTAAACATCGCCAATGGGGAGACAAAGGCGTCCGGGCGTGGTGCTGGCCACCCACCTCCTCGTGTGCCGTGCCGGCCTTCATAGCCGCTACTCGCTAACAGCACTTGCCCCAACAGTCTGGTAAAACTATAAGGTGTCTTCGATGCGTAATAATTATGTCAATGTTGATTTACAGTAATTTTGTCAATCCACTGCTGGATAGGTATTGATCGACCATACTTCACCACTCTGATCAGTGCTGGTGGGTCACAGGGCGACCAGGACCGGTTTACAAATATCACTCGCCACTGGTTGTTAGCCGTGGCCCGGTAATCAACACTCGGATCTTTACCAGTTTCACAAGTGCAGTGCGCTAACCGATGCGCCACCGCTCCCCTCAATCCCCGCCGCCCCCCCCCCTCCCCTCCAACCTGACTCAAGTGGGAATTTAAACGCGTGTATGTTTCCAAATGCGTTGCTGGCAGATCCTGGTATAAACTAATCTGGGAATTCAACACATTTATATTGCGCGTACAAATCTTGGATATTTCTCCCTTTAACATTACCCCGGGCTCCCATTACAAAAATAATCTTCAGTCTCAATGGGCCGTTGCCTGGTTATAAACAAATTCACTGGCATAGGCATGCCATTAAACTTGGCAATTATGTAAGAATATAACAACAATTCTAATACGCAGGCCCTTTGACAAGCAACTGCTGCGACCACGCCGTGTTGGTTATTGGGGGTTCGGGGCGGGAGGGGGGGTCGGTTGTTGACCATACTTCACCACGCTGGTCACTGCGTGTTGGTGAAGCGGTGTAGTCGTTTCAGATAGTCGTCACTGGCGTTTTGCGCGCGACTTTGGGGGATTATAGCTTGGGAGGGCGGGATTAGTGACCCGGTCGACACCACCATCATCATCACCATCGCACCATCCAACTCGTACAGGACGCGAGCTCACAACTGCCGTTCGTTGCTCGAAAGCGGCACTTAAACGAAGCTTTTTGTATCTAGATCTTAAGTTTTAGTGACTGAAATGATCATACTCTTTAGTTCTTTCGGTAAAGTTATGTAGGTATAAAATAAAAAATAAAAAATAAAAAACAGAATCAAAATAAATCAAATCACGACGTTTCGGAAGCAACACAAGCCTCCGTCATCAGGTGGGACAGCCATAGCGAGACACTATTTCTTGCTGTGTTGCTTCCGAAACGTCGTGATTTGATTAATTTTGATTCTGTTTTTAATTTAAAAATGTTTATTTTAATAGATTTAGTATAGAAAAAGGTTATTTATTTATTTTAATTTTTATTTCTTTATTATTAATTTATTTGAATTTAAATTTTTTTATTTATTATTTTTTTATATACCTACGTGACTTTACCGAAAGAACTAAAAGAGTATGAAACGTTTTGTTTCATTTGACCAGGTAATGACCCAATGGGCTACGTAGCTTTTGGTTCAGAAGCGACCTCGTCACGAGTGATAACTCAACGAAGTGGACTGCTTGTGTTGTGGTTATTGCAAACATGATGCCTTGTATAAAGGTGTCAGTTTTGTACCAGTTGAAAGGGTAAAAACCTAACAGACATCATCTGTCGCGACGCACCAGCTCGTTGGTAGCGGTGCACCACATCACATCGGCCACCGCTGATGCCCTCCACGCGGTCCGCTGATGCTCACCGATGGCCTCACTCGCCGTGGCTCTGTAGGTCCGGGTCCAGTTGGATGGACTTCAACCCTATTTGGTTACGACGTCAACTGACGACGTCATATTCGAACGACGTCACAGGCAACATTACATCACGTGTGACGTTTGGTCCAACTGTGGGAGGCGTGATGAGGGCACGTGGCAGCCAGGTCAAGATCGAGCGCTGCGTTTTGTCCAAGATTTTCCCCGCGTGTTATCTGGTTACGTTACTCCCGATTAAAGCAGATGGTTCCTCCAATTTTCTCCCCAGGCTCCTGCGCACGTATCCTCACGTTTGTTCTGAATTATTGGATTACCTTTTGCAAATGTATCTCACAAACTCAGTTTAGTTCAGATTCACCCGGCTGTTATTTTATTTTGTTCAGTTAACTCATGCAACCAAGAAAAACGCAGGCTATTATTGACACGACAGGGCCCTCCCCGCGTTTTCGGTATCACGATGATCCAGCAAATCTGGGACGTTTGGCCAATTCCACTCAACTTCCTTGAAGAATTGACATCTCTAAATGCCACTACGGCATTCGGTCAAATCTTTCTTGTAACTTTATTTTAGTATTTTTTGTCAACTCGACGAGATGGCCACACTTGCCACCACTGGCGCCGCGCCTCGTGTGTCAGATGGGAGACTTTGCGATCGCCTTTCTTTAAACGCCACCACCTACAAGTGCTTTTGCCGACAGCCATTTTGGTGTTTTCATGTTGTGTGAATAAAAAAAAACATGAAGAGAAAATGAAAAGGTTTTTTTTCCTTTCTCAACGATGCCCGAGTTTTTTTTCTTCTATTAGATATAAGCAACACATGGAAAGTTCACGGTCGTAAGGGAATTATCTGACCACGTGCTTCTCTGGCGTATTTCGTGCCGGTCTTCATAGGTGCTCGCGACACTGAACTTGCCCCAAAAGTACCTGAAGGCTATACGGGGGATCTTTGTATTTGTCGTTGTTTCGTAGGTTGTGGTGAGCGGTGGCGCAGTGGTTAGCGTGCTGGGACTACGAACGAGGTGTCCCCAACTCGATTCCCACTCACGACTAATAACTGGAGAATATTTATTCGAACCGATCCTGCGTCTCCCCTAGGTCGACTCAGCCCGTAAATGAGTGGCTGATGCCTTGTTTAAACATCGACGCTGTGGAGACAAAGGCGACCAGGAATGGCGCTAGCCAAGTCACGTGCTCTTGCGCCTTAATAGGCACTCCCAAACAGCACTCGCTATCAAACTCTGTTGCAGGCTACACGGGGGATGTCTTTGTGTATCTCACCATCACAACCACCATTACCACCACCACCACCACAAGCACCATCAAAGATAAAGATCCCCCGTGTAGCCTTAACCGACTGTTGAGGCAAGTGCTGTTAGCCCGCACCTACGAAGGCCGGCACGGCACACGAGAGGCTGAGTGTCCAGCACTACGGCCGGCCGGCCGCCTTTGTCTCTCCAGTGGCGATGTTTACTAGACACCGCACCAGGTACTCAATTTTGAGGCTGAGTCGACCCAGGAGAGGCCCAGAACCGATTCATATAATCGTCACCGGCGCTCACCGTGAGCGGGAATTTAACCCGGGCCGCCGGGTTCGTAGCGCAGCGCGCTGACGGCTGCATGACCGCAGGCCACAGCAATCATCACCACCACCACCAATGGCTGCTCGTCTTCGTCTGAGTTAACCTAGAGGTGAGCTCCACAGCAGGTTCAGATCCCACGTTGCACCGCCGTCATCCACAGACGTGGATTCTCACGCGAGCGAGCTCCCCGTTCACTTCGCACGCAAAGACGCAGATCGGCCGCGTCTTTTTTTTTTAAATTTCAGTGAATTTATTATGTACATAGGCCCTTTGAGCCATTCGCCTCTTGACTCGGGTGCAACCGCAACAATTCAAAAAACATGAACAAGAAAACATCTTAAAGTGGCAGCAGCCTGCTAGCAGGCAATCGGTGAGTGGTGGGACGGAGGCTGGCACGAGAGCCGTGAGCAGCGCGCGCCCATCGCAAGACTCGAACCGCGCGCACGAGAGGGCGATTTCGGCCAGCACCACGACCCCCGGACCGCCTTCGTCTCCGCCCCCCCCCCCCCGGCGCCGATGCATCCGCACAGCGGCGCTTCGCGACTTTCTCGCCAGGCACCCCGAGGGTGGGACACATCGGAGGGTGGCGCAGAGTGGCCGTGCCGGGCCCTGGTGGGCGAGGGGGGGGGGGTCCGAGCCGTGGGTCTCCACGTGTTCACGCGACGTTCCCTGGGCTGGCGGCGCGCAGAGACAGAAGGTCTTCATTTTAATCTGAGTAGTCCACGGGGGGAGGGGAGAGTGGGGGGGGGCGACAGGCGCTGGCTGAAATAAAACCGTGATGCACGCCGGCAATTTTGGGGCAATTGTCGCACGCGTTTGTCACCGGAGATAGTTGCAACGTCGCTTTGTGGAATCGCGAACCGCACAAAAACTACGACGCCTGCGTAGGCGGTCGCGATTGTGCTGGACGGCCCTTGTGTGTCCGTGTGTGTGTGTCTGTGTGTCAGTGTCAGTGTGTGTGTCAGTGTCTGTCTGTGTCTCTGCGTGTGTCTCCGTGTCCGTGTGTGTGTGTCTGGGGAGCGGTAGTGTAGCGGTTAGCGCGCTGCGCTATGAACCTGGCGACCCGGGTTCGATTCCCGCTCACGGCTAACACCAGTGACGATTATCTGAACCGGTCCTGGGCCTCCCCTAGGTCGACTAAGCCTTAAATGAGTACCTAGTGCGGTGTGTAAACATCGCCACTGGGGAGACAAAGGCGGTCGGGCGTGGTGCTGGCCACCCACCCCCTCGTGTACCGTTCTGGCCTTCATAGGTGCTCGCTAACAGCACTTGCCCCTACAGTCTGTTAAGGCTATACGGGGGATCTTTGTGTGTCAGTGTCAGTGTGTGTGTCAGTGTCTGTCTGTGTCTCTGCGTGTGTCTCCGTGTCCGTGTGTGTCTCTGTGTGTGTGTCTCTGCATATGTATCGGTGTATGTGTGTCTCCGTGTGTGTCTGTGTGTAGTGTAGCGGTTAGCGCGCTGCGCTACGAACCTGGCGAACCGGGTTCGATTCCCGCGCACGGCGAACACCAGTGACGATTATCTGAACTGGTCCTGGACCTCCCCTAGGTCGACTCAGCCTCAAAATGAGTACCTGGTGCGATGTGTAAACATCGCTGCAAGGGAGACAAAAGCGGTCGGGTGTGGTGTTGGCCATGTGAACGGGAATTGAACACGGGTCGCCAGGTTTGGAGCGCAGTGCGCTAACCACTACACTACACCCAAAGACAAAGACGTCTACACACACACGTGTACACACACACACGTGTACACACACACGTCCGCTTGACGTACGAACGGCCTGCATTCCCCACGTTGTGTACTCGGTGCAACGTTGAATCTCCCGAAGACTCGATATCTGTTAACAAACATTGTTACGACTCGCGTTTTAATATTCATGAAAGACATTAATTTAAAGCTCGTGCGTTGCATTAAATGTCTGATAAGTCTCTAAACGTTTGATAACTTATCTCTTGCGGTCAAGTCACATAAAAATAAAAGTGTCTCTCTCTCCACTGCACATCTCCACTAGCGAGCGCTGAACCGGCGGTGGAAATTCCACATTCCCATGGCGGGTTGTCAATCCATGCTGCATGCGAGAGACGACGGCTGTTGAGACCCCACAAATGTCACGTGATCGTTCATTTTAATAACCGCTTGCCCAGTGGCGCGCATTCCACATTCCGATGACGGGTATCAGTCACTTTCTATAGCGTATGACCGCTGTTGAGGTCCCACAAAATGATACTTATTTTATCCACCACGCAGATACGATGATGATGATGGGCAGAGTCGAGCCCCGATCAGGGAGAAAAGTGGGGCTTAGGCAGAGCACGTGGCTAGAAGGGATAATTAAGTAAACCAATCTCACTAAACTATATTTTTTATTTGACCAGGTAAGGCCCAATGAGCTGTACAGCTATTTCTAGATTTGAAGCTTTCGTGACTGCAAGGATTCATACTCTTAGGTTTTTTTCGGTAAAGTCACGTAGGTAAAAATAATAATAATACAATTAAAATTAATAAAAGTAATAATAAAAATTAAAATAATAAATCACGACGTTTCGGAGGCAACACAAGTCTCCGTCATCAGGTGGGACCGTCACAGCCAGATTTGCTGTATCAAGTGGAGGGGGATTTACGACACGTGAGCCTCACTTGATACAGCTATCGTGCTGTGACGGTCCCACCTGATGACGGAGACGTGTGTTGCCTCCGAAACGTCGTGATTTATTACTTCATTTTTATTATTACTTTTATTAATTTTAATTTAATTTTATTTTTTGCCTACGTGACTTTACCGAAAAAACCTAAGAGTATGTACAGCTCTTTTTCAGAAGCGACCTGGCCACAAATGAAAGCTCAACTAAAGTGGCTTATCACGTGGAAATGTACAGCAGCCAAATACTCATAAACGCGTGTTTCCAAACGCGGAAGGAAAAACCGGAGGACCCAGAGAAAAATACCCGCAAACTACATGCATACAGGAGGCGTCAGGGTCGAGCTTGAACCCACGCGGTCCTGTGTACCAGGCGAGCGAGGACATCCCCGTGGAAGACGGAGCGATGGAGTCAACTCCTGTGCAGCAGGTGGCTAGGTGGGTCATATCTATCCCAAGGACAGTGGCCGGGGGAGGTCTTCATCCAGCAAATGGATTCATCAAAACTGACGCTGATGGTGTTGACCTCTGCGAGCCATTCATCAGCAAAGTGTGGCCTCTGAAGTCGAACGCTAATGAGGGGAGCGGGGGGGGTCCTAAGTGTAGCTGGAGGCAAAATCCTTCGGCGAACACGGTGAACCCCAGCGGTGTATGCCCGCAACATTTGGTACACAATCCAAACGGTGGTCCCACAAACTCTGGCGTGCACCGCCACCGCCTGCCTCGACTCTGTAAGTGTCACGCGCCGGTGAGAGACGTGAATCTGCGACTCACCATTGGAGCCTCATTTGCCAGTAAAAAATATGATAATTGGTTTTTTACCCTTTTATCTGGCAACAAAACTGACACCTTTTTTTTTACAAGGAGTCATGTTTGCATAAACCACAATACCTGCAGTCATAATGCAAACAAAAAACATAACTCTGATAATGTATGCACTGTCCTTGAAGTTGATTGGTCCACACCCGAGACAGGTTTCCTTAGAGCCTAGTCTCACATTGTGTCGGACCATGTTTGCATGACTGCAGGTATTGTGGTCTATGCAAACATGACTCCTTATAAAAAAAGGTGTCAGTTTTGTTGCCAGATAAAAGGGTAAAAAACAATTATCAATCTGCGACTCGTTTCAACACGTGCCAAAGAACAAAAACCACGCCGTTGTTTTGAAATTCCGGTAACCGAATATATATTTGTATTTTTAAAAGGATACGGTTTGTCGCGCGTTATACAAATGTCTAGCAATAGATGCGTAGGCCGCCGTGCGGTTTGTCCGGCTCGTTCAGGACTGCTTCGTGGCGAGATTGGTGAAGGACCACCGTGCATTGAGATTGCTGCAATATTGTGGGCGGTTGGGGTGTGGTGGGGGTTTATTTGTTTTTGTTTTCATTCTGAATTCGTGGATTGTTATTGACTTCGGGTGGCAGCGGCGTTGGAGGGGATTTACGACACGAATCTAGGACAGATCATTGCGCGGCCTGGGCCAACAAAATGAATCACGAATCATAACACTGGCGGTGAAACATTACCACGAGTTATTCTCCTGCTGCTGCTGCTGTTGTTGAAATATTGACGTGGTTATTTTTTGATTTACCGAATTCGGAAGAAAAAATTTGTCTTCTTCTTTTGGTTGCCCGATGCCTGAGTTCGATTATTGCTCCACGTGGCGGCGTGGGGGACCGTGCAGTCCACGTGACCCGCCCCCCCCTCGCCGCCCCCCCCTCCCCCCTCTGTGTTTAGCTTCAAAGGATCCATCCCACAATTAAAATCTCGATTGCCTTAGGAGTTGTGGGAGGTTTACATGGGAACGTTACTCGCTGATGAGCGTGTGTGTGGGTTAGGGGTACACTATGAGTGTGTGTGGGTTAGTGAGTTTGTGTGTGTGGGTTAGTGAGTGTGTGTGTGGGTTAGCGGTACACTGTGTGTGTGTGTGGGTTAGTGAGTGTGTTAGTACGTGTGGGGAGCGATAGTGCAGCGGTTAGCGCGCTGCGTTATGAACCCGGCGTCACGAGATCGATTCCTGCTCACGGTCAACACCAGTGACGATTATCTGAACCGGTCCCGGGCCTCCCCTAGGTCGACTCAGCCTCAAATGAGTACCTGGTGCGGTGTGTAAACATTGCCACTAGGGAGACAAAGGCGGTCTGGCGTGGTGCTGGCCACCCACCCCCTCTTGTACCGTTCCGGCCTTCATAGGTGCTCGCTAACAGCACTTGCCCCTACAGTCAGTTAAGGCTACACGGGGGATCTTTGTCTTTGCCTTTCGGGTCGTGAACGGACCTTGTAGTCTCTCTCTCTCTCGGTGTGTGTCCGCTCCAGCTGAGGTCGTTAGGAAATCCCATGCGTGGCATTGCAACACCATCATCATCATCGTCTTCTTATTCATTGATTCTTTCGGTAAAGTCACGTAGATAGAACAAATAAAAAATAAATCGAACACAAATATCACGACTTTTATTGTTTCTTTTTTTTACCGAAAGAACCAAAGAATATGAAATCGCCGCGGTCACGAAAGTTTTAAGTCAAAGTTGCATCGTCTTCGTCTTCCTTTAGCCGGGGGGTGGCGATGGCGGTCTGGCGGAGAACATCACGCGCCTCTTCATCCAGCACCGCATGGTGGCAACTGACGAGTAGGGGTCAATGCACGGCTCCCCGCACAATGCGCGCCGCGCGGCAGGGAGTTGGGAGACGGCCTGCCCGCTGGACCAGGAGCTTGCCACATCAGCCCCACTAGAACGTAAACACAATCCACCATCTAGTCAAGCTGAAAGTAAAATATTGCTGATTCGAAGCTTTCGTGGCCGCAGGAATTGCCCTTTGGTTCTTTCGGTAAAGTCACGTAGAGAGAAAATAAATGTAATAATAGAATGCGACGTTTCGATTGCAACACAAGCAACCGTCGTCAGGTAGAAAACAAACCTAGTGAACTTAGAAATGCAATACGATACAACACAGAGAGTCGACTAACACAGCAGTCAACACCCTACCTTGTTGATTACGTTCTTCCAAAGATTGTTCAATTTGAGAGCTAACCGTGCTGCGTGCGTGAATGTTGCCCAGGCTGTCGTTCTACACGAAGCTCTGAGCTGTTCGTGGCCACAATCGTGCGCTCTCTTTGCTACGCTTGCAGAACGTGAACCCCTCTACGGGAGACGCTTAGGTTGCCTTGAAACATTCAGGATGGCCCTGCCGACGACCAATTCTGGTTATAAACAGACTGGATTACGGATCCTTAAAAGATCTCGATACGGCCCCATCAGTGAACTCCTCCGACAGGCGAGGCTGAGTTGGCTGGGACATGTGGCCCGCTTGCCCAGCCACCGCATGCCCAGGCAGCTTCTGTTTGACCGGATAGAAGGGGCTAAACGGGCGTGGCACGGGCTCGCAAAGAGATGGAGCTGATGCGTTATACAGGAGGACGTGGAGCTGAGTGGACTTGTCAATGACTGATACCAGCGGTGTCAGCATCAGCTCCTGCGGAGGAGGCTGTTCATGAAGGACGCTACTGGACAGTCGAGCGTGGTGCTAGCCACCCAACCCCTCGTGTGCCCTGCCGGCCTTCATAGGTGCTCGTTAACAGCACTTGCCCCAAACAGTTTGTGCAGGCTATACGGAGGATCTTTGTCTTTGTGTGTTATATGTGTAGAGGAGGCTCGTGAAGGACGCTGCTTCTGGTCAGTTGGAGGCAGTCAGTCGCCCTCCAGCAACAACGGAGGGCGGAGGAGCGACGCTCACAACAACGAGCGGAGCACCGGGCGACTAAAACGCAGAGAGTTGGAACAGAAGGGTGGGGGGGGGGGGCACAGGCGGTACATCTGCCAATCATCTCGGTCAGACAACTTCTAAAATCTGAGCAGCGAGCCCTCGACGCTTCACCTTGACGTCCACCGAGCAGCCCGTGTTGCTGTTCCATCTATTGTCGGTTCGTACCGCGCGTGTGTTCTATTTTTATTCCCCTCCCCCCCACGTGATGTCCGACGTTTCGCTGCACGTGCCGGGGAGCTTCCTCTGCCGAACAACACGCGACACAATTTTGGAGAAGCGCATCGGATGTTGCAACGGTACCGCGAATGCCGACACATGTAGTGGTGCACCTAGCCTGGCACGCACGCCGCGGGGACATCACGACTCCGTGACGAATGAGTGTGAAACGCAAACCCGGCCACTTATTGCACCCGTAAGAATTATTTGATTATAAATATATATATATTATTGTTATTATTGTTATACGGGTGCTTGGTAGATAATTACATCGCATGGACGTTAGAGGTGACGGCGGCTTGGGGAGGCCTCCATCCAGCAGTGGATTGACCATGGCGGCTGCTGCTGTTGCTGCTGCTGCTGCGGATGATGGTATGTAGATGCGTGCGCGCTGCGGGGTTCAATGCGCGTGTGTGGTCGATTGCGCACACACACGCACACACACACGCACACACACAGGCACACACGCACATGCGCGCGCACAGGCACACACACACGCGCACACACACGCGAACACACAGGCGCACACGCGCACACACACGCGAACACACAGGCGCACACACACATGCACACACACATGCGCGCACACACACACACGCGCACACGCACACACACATGCACACGCGCACACACACAGGCGCGCACACAGGCACACACACACAAGCACACACAGGCACGCACTCACACACACGCGCACACACAGGCACACACACACAGGCACCCCCCCCCCCAGCCTCTTTTCACACTCCGCGTGGGATCTTCTGCTAAGCTTCCTTTCTCCAGCCCACCCGTCTTTTAAAGACACCACAACCACAACCACCACCACCACAACCCCCACAACCACAACCCCCACCCATCCCCTCCTTTCTCACCCACCCACCACAGCCCACGCGTACACCCAAACCCACCCAAACCCACCGCCCGCCTCGCTCTCCATCCGGCACAGAAGGCAAAGCGGGTGGTGGTGGTGGTGGGGGTCTTAGGGGGGGTGATAATCTATGTTAAGGGGTCAGCAAATGAGGGGGACAGAAGAGAAAGAATGTAAAAACACACGAGACGGATTGACAGGCGAGGTACAATGAAATCCCCCCCCCCCAAAAGCGACCCCTCCCCCTCTCCCCCACTCCCACCCCCTCACCCCAGCCGTTATTGTCACACTGACAACCTCACACACACACACACGCACTGTGTGTGTGTGTGTGCGTCTGAGGATGTATGCAGGCGTGTGTGTTGGACTTCTTTCGTACCGTACATAGGCAAGCGTGCTCATCGGATGTGCACACGTCGAGTGTAGCGGTGCAGCAGCTATGAACCCCGGCGATCCGGGTTCGATTCTCGCTCACGTCCTGGGCCTCCCCTAGGTCGACTCAGCCTCAAATGAGTACCCGGTGCGGTGTGTAAAAAACATGGGCCACTGGGGAGACAAAGGCGGCCGGGGGTGGTGATGGTCACCCACACCCTCGCGTGCCGTGCCGGGCCTTGACAGGTGCTCGCTAACAGCACTTGCCCCAACAGTCTGTTGAGGCTATGCGGGGAATATTTGTCTTTGTGTTGTACGAGGGGAGCGGTGGCGCAGTGGTTAGCGCACGACTATGATGCGCTACGACCCCGCTGGCCCGAGTTCGATTCACACTCGTGATCAATAACAATGGCGAATATTTGAACTGGTCCCCAATCCCCCCCCCCTCCACTGGTCGACCCAACAGCCTTCAATGAGTGCCTGGCGCGGTGTGCAAGCATCACCACTGGGGAGACAAAGGCGGCCGGGCGTGGTGCCAGACACACCACACCCCCATACGCGCCGCGATGGTCTTAATCCTACTTGAGCGGCACGGGCTAGAGAGGAGATGGAGTGATGCGGTACAGGAGGACGTTGAGCTAGAGAAGAGATGGAGTGATGTGGTACAGGATGACGTGGAGCGGAGTGGACTTGCCGATGACTGGTACCAGTGGTGTCAAGATCGGCCTTTGTGGAGGAGGCTCGTGAGAGACGCTACTGGGCAGTTGGAGGCAGTCGCCCTCCAACAACAACGGAGGGCGGAGGAGCGACGCTCACAACAACGAGCGGAGCGCCGGGTGGCTAAATCGCAGCAAGTTGGCACAGTAGGAGGCACAGGTGGTGCATCAGCCACTCATCTCAGTCAGTCGATCTGTGGCACCTGGGTCTGCCCCGTGACCTCCTGCCAGCGGGCGTTCGACACCTCACGTGGCCTCAAGGTGCACCTAGCCTGGCACAAGCGCCGTGGTGACGTAACCGCCGCTTAGTGGCGAATGGCGGTTGTTGTTGTTGTTGTTGGTTATTGGCTTGTATGTATGTGTGTGCGTGAGCTTGTGTCCGCAAATGGGGAGCGGTAGTGTAGTGTTTAGCGCGCTGCGCTACGAACCCGCCTACCCGGGTTCCACTCACGACTCCTGGGCTTCCCCTAGGTCGACTCAGCCTCAAATGAGTACCTGTTGCGGTGTGTGAACATCGCCACTGCCTGGCCACCCCCGTGCTCCGTGCCCGCTCTCAACGGGTGCTGCTCGCCAACAGCACTTGCCCCAAGCGTCTGTTGAGGCTACACGGGGCATCTTTGTCCTTGTTTATGTCTGTATGCTTGTCACACCTCCCTAAGAATCCCTTTCTCCCGAGCCGACTGCATTCATCCCCCCCCCCGTCTCTACCGCTCCCTTCTCCACCCTCGTTCTGCGGGCGAGTGGGTGACGACGCGACTGGCGGGCGTGCGGGATGACTGAGTGACTGCCGCATGTGTGACTTTGTAGCTGAGCGTGGAGGTGGCTGCGTGGGTGACTGGGGGGGCGACGTGGATGGTCGAGTGGCTGAGTGGGTGAGCGAGTGTGTGAGTTGGTGGGGTGGGTGAGCGAGTGAGCGAGTGACAGTGTGTCTGATCAGGTCGATGGGTGACTTGTGAGTGGGTGACTATGTTATTTGGTGTGTGTATGTGACGGAGTGAGTGACTGTACGGTAACTCGAGTGGTAATCTGGTTTATTTCGTGAGTGAGTGCATGAGTTGCTGGGTGAGCGATTGAGTAAGTGAAGGGGTGAGTGTGTGGGTGAGTGTATGGCTGAGTGAGTGGGTGAATGGATGGGTGAGCGATTGAGTAAGTGAACGGGTGAGAGGGTGAATGAGTGGATGGCTGAGTGAGTGGGTGAGTGGATGGGTGAGTGAGCGAGTAAGTGAATGGGTGAGTGTGTGAGTGAGTGAATAGCTGAGTGAGTAGGTGAGTGAATGGGTGAGTAATCGAGTAAGTGAATGAGTGAGTGTGTGAGTGAGTGGATGGCTGAGTGAGTGCGCGTGTGGCTGGGTGAGTGATTGAGTAATTGGATGAGTGAGTGTGCGAGTGGGGCATGTGGGTAATTCACCGGGATGGTGAACACACTGTGAGCACACTGTGGGGGGCCCCCCCTGCTCTTCAATAGGGAGTTAGACGGGGGAGGGGAGGACGCACCCCCACCTCATCCTCCACAGGATCACCACGCACGTGACAGTAGCCAGCTAGCTGTGTGTGGAAGCTGAGCGCGTGGGTCGCATGTGCGCAAAGCTGGTTGTGTTCTTGACGGCTGAGCGAGTGGCAGAATGAATACGCAGGCGCATTGGTGGATGGGTTGTTGAGTGACTGGCTGGTTTGGCGAGTGAGACGGCTGCTCTCTGGCTGGCTGTCTTTGTATCTAAGCGCGGCAGGTGGCTTGACTGGGTGAGAGAGTCAATGACTGACCCGTCACCAGTGGGAGTGACTGTCATTACTGGCTGTACGGTTATGCGTGTTTCTACAAATACGTCTCACGTGTCGGTGAGCGAGCGAGCGAGTGAGTCAGCGAATGAGCGACTGCTTCGCTTGGCTGTGTCGATCGCAGGAGTGATGACGGTTGTTCGAGTGACGAGTGGGCGATCGGATGAAGCGGACCGGTTGTGTTAGCGTTGCCCTGTGGAGCCGTGTTGTTGGTGAGTGTGGGTGGGTGGGTGGGCAGGGATTGTCGGCATTGGTGGGAGGGATGTGTTAAGCCCCCCCCCCCTCCCACCGAGTCGTCCTTATCCCCCAACTCCACAACTGCCCCCCCCCCCCACGTCTCCCTCCATACCCCCTCTGCCCGCTCTCTGGCCCGAGTCCCGTGTCTCGCATCCCTCGGGAAAGGGATTCAGTGAGGTCTGTTGATTGACTCGTGGTTGAGTGCGTGGGTGAAGGAGTGAGGGGTGGGTGACTGAGTGCGTGGGTGAGGGAGTGAGGGGTGGGTGACTTCGTGGGTGACTGAATGGACGAGTGGGCGTCGGAGTGACTTTCGTGCGAGTCGGCCTGCGAGGGAGTGTCTGGTGAGTGACTAAGTGGATAGGTGACTGGGTGGGTGGGTGGGTGATCGAATGACTGGCCGGTTGGATGTGTGGCTGTACCGTTCATTGGTAGGTGGCTGAGCGAGCGAGTTTATCGGTGTGCCTTCGAGCGGCTGACTTGCGGGGGTGACTGAATGAATGACTGAGTGAGCAAGTAGCTGACTGCCCTACTACTGCAGTTGCTGCTGTATTGCGTGTGTGGATGGCAATGTCCGTGCTTGCTTGCCTGAGCCGGTCGAGTGGGTGGTTGAATTTGCCCTGTGCCTGAGCGACTGCGTTCGTGGTAGCACGGTGGTTGGATGGGCAACGTATTGTCTGCACTGGTGGGAGGCATGTATTCCCTCCACCCCCCCACCCCATCACAGTATGACCTCCTCCCCCCCCCACCACCACCTCCTCTCCCTACCAGCACCACCACCACCCACGCCCCGTCTCCCCTCTCTCCCCATGTCATCCCCGTCTGCACGTGGAAACGCCACAAGCAGCCGCTCGTCGCGGGGGGCACACGAAGCGAGTCGGCGAAGCCACCCAGTGTAAGTCATTCTCTCTCTCTCTCGCCCCCCAGAGCTCCGTGTGATGTCGCCCAGCGCTGCAAGCAGGGCGCGTCTTTCTTTCTTTCTCTCTCGCTTCCTATTTTTTTCCATCCGTCTCGCATGCTTCTTTCTTTCTTTATTTCACTTAACTTTACTTCCAGCACGATTATCATTTGAACCTTTATACAGTTCTTTAATGCTTTGTGAGCGCGGGTCTCTGGGTGTGTGTGTGTGTGTTTGCGCGTGGCTGTGGGCAAGAGTTGATGCTGTTTTGAGCGTGTGTCCGTGGGGGGAGCGGTGGTGCAGCGGTTAGCGCGCTTTGCTGCGAACCTGGCGGCCCAAGTTCGTTTCCCGCTCACGGCCAACACCGGTGACAATTTGCCGAACCGGTCCTGGGCCTTCTCCCCTAGGTCGACTCAACCTCAAATGAGTACCTGGTGCGGTGCGTAAAAACATCGCCGTGGTCCTGGCCACCCACCCCCTCGTGTATCGTGCCGGCCTTCACAGGTGCTACTCGCTAACAGCACTTGCCCCAACAGTCGGTTAAGGCTACACGGGGTATTGTTTTGTCTTTGTGTTCAATAGTTGAGCTGTTGTTTTGGGTGTGTGTGTCACTGCGCTACGAACCCGCCGACCCGAGTTCCATTCCCGGTTATGAATGGGCATCCTCCCCTACCATGGTCGAATCGACTCCTGCGCAAGTTTGCGCAAACATCAGCGCTGGGAAGACAAAGGTGGCCGGGCGTGGTATTGGCCACGCATCCTCGCTGCGTGTGCCGTACCGGCCTTCATAGTTGCTCGTTAACAGCACTTGCCCCAACGGTGTTAGAAAGCTACCCGGGGCTTCTTTGTCTTTGCATGTAATTTAGTTCGTGCTATAAGTACATGTAAAAGTGTACGTGTGTGTGTGTGTGTGTACACAGTTTCATGTACACATACGCAGTAAATGTGCGTGCATGTACACGTGCAGCATAAGCTCGTGCGAATGCATTGTGTGTCTCTACACGTGGCTGGTGTGTAATATGTCACGATTCGGTTCCTTTTGACCTAAAACTTTCGTGACTACAGGATTTCATATTCTTGGTTCTTTCGGTAAAGTCACGTGGAGAGAAAAAGTGTTGCGATCGAAACGTCGTGGGGTTTTTGCTTTTGTTATAGTAAATATATTTGTATTTTTTATTTATTTTAATATTTTTATTTTATTTTCCATCTACGCGACTTTACCCAAAGAACCAATAATATTTGGTTCCTAGCCCTCCCCTAGGTCGACTCAGCCTCAAATGAGTACCTGAAGTAATGTGTAAACATCGCCACTGGGAAGACAAAGGCGGCCGCGCTCGTTGCCGGCCACCCACCCACCCCCTCGTGTGCCGTGCGGGCATCGGGACGGGGGGGGATCTTTGTCTTTGTCCAAACGTGAGGGGAGCGGTGGCGCAGCGGTTAGCGCGCTGCGCCACGGGCGAACCCCATCCCGCCAACGACGAGTTCGATTCCCGTGGCGAGTGCGATCTTGAGTTGCCCGCCCGCCCCCACGCCGCTCACCGGTCTTCGAGACACCTCCCACGCTCACCGGCGTGGGGAAGTATGGCCAAACGACAACACCCTCGACAACCGAGCGGCCGTGGGAAGTCGGAGGCATTCGCCAAGTGTGCAAGCATCACCACTGGGGAGACAAAGGCGGCCGGGCGTGGTGCCAGACACACCACACCCCATACGCGCCGCGATGGTCTTAATCCTACTTGAGCGGCACGGGCTAGAGAAGAGATGGAGTGATGTGGTACAGGAGGACGTGGAGCTGAGTGGACTTGCTGACGACTGGTACCAGCGGTGTCAAGATCGGCCTCTGTGGAGGAGGCTCGTGAAGGACGCTACTGGGCAGTCACGGGACATCGTCCAGGCCGTTGTTGTCGAATGTCAACAATGGCAGTAAGCCAAGCTGGACGATGCTCTCCTTTCGAACATCCGTACGGCCCCGAGATTGTCCGCTCGACCTGTTTGAGTGATGCACGTCCTTGTTCAGATGTGCATCATCACGATAAAATGTTGCGTACAACTACGGACCCACGCCACCCATAGCGTACCAGGGGTTAGCGTCTGCGAGAAGATGTTGGAACCCTTTCTGGCAATATACACATCTGGTCGTTCTCCAGTAATGATTCGGTGTGCACTTTCGCGTTGTGCACAGAAACAAGATTGTACTTAACCTCGACTGAAATTATTTCTGTTCAACTATTTTTTTGTTTTCATTTTACCATTCTCGATTTGAAGCTTTCGTGACTGCAAGGATTCATAATCTTGGGTTTTTTCGGTAAAGTCACGTGGGTAAAAAATAATAATAATAAAATAAAATAATAATAAATGAAAATAACTCAATTAAATCACGACGTTTCGGAGGCAACACAAGTCTCCGTCTTCAGGTGTTTAAGATCTTGTCTCTTGAATTGCTCTTCACTTGATACAGTAAATTTAGCTGTGACGGTCCCACCTGAAGACGGAGACTTGTGTTGCCTCCGAAACGTCGTGATTTAATTGAGTTATTTTCATTTATTATTTTTTTCATTTTTACCAGTTGTAAGATCCCACTGAGCCTAACACGGCGCACTTATAACGAACGAGATGGCTTATCCCGTGGAAATGTATAGCAGCCAGACACGCTCTCAACGATAGGCATGGCTAATATACATTCGTGAGTGCCGGATTGATGTATCAGAAAGAAAACGAACTGAAGATGTTTTTATTTAGACCGGCGGGATCCGATGAGCTATGAAGCTATTATTGCACGGATGTCCTGCAACATTCTAACGACGTTCTCGACGGCATAGAGAGCTGACAATTGACACGGATATAGTTGACTCTATGCTTATTACAACAACAAAACATCCTAAATAGATTGCATTTTTTTTTATGTACGCCCCACCCCCCCCCCCCCAATAACACAACCGCGACGAGTGACGTTTGTCCTGCAACACATTCCTGCGGAGGGAGCTGGTAGGAACGTTGGGTTGCTCGGTCAATGGCCAGGGTCAACGGCGGCGTGGTGTATTCCGCAAATATGGCCGACTGTGAGGGCGGGCACAAGCCGGCGTGAGTAGGTCAAACGTTGAGTTTTATAAGGGCACCACGGGGTGACCAGCCCCTCCCCACCCAGCCCCACCCCTCCCACCCCCACCCAGCCCCACCCTCCCCACCCAGCCCACCCTCCCCATCCAGCCCTTCCACACCCTCACCCACCCAGCCCCTCCCCACCCAGCCCCACCCCTCCCACCCCCACCCAGCCCCACCCTCCCCACCCAGCCCCTCCCCACCCTCCCCACCCAGCCCCTCCCCACCCTCCCCACCCAGCTCCTCCCCACCCTCCCCTCCACCCAGCCCCACCCCTCCCATTTTTGGATGCACGACGGACGAACGGACGGACACAACAATCCCCTGTGGGCTGGTGTAACCAGGAGGTTCTTACCAGTATAATCCATCTCGTACCAGATGCGGCCACCACAATGGCATTATTATTATTTCGTACGGGCTGGCGGGCTGCTGCCGATGCAGAGACAACGGCTACGATTTCACGTGCAGCTGGTCAAGCTCGGACGACCGCGTCACTGGTAGCGGAGGAGTGTATCATCATCGCTGCGATGTCTCTATCAGTCTATGCGTTTCTAATGGGTCTCGATGAGTCTGCGGATCTCTACGAGGTCTATGAGTCTCTGTGCGTCTCTATTGGTCTGCATCTCTGTGGGTATCTGTGAGTCTCGATTTAAAGATTTTGTGATTGCATGGATTCATATTCTTGGTTCTTTCGGTAAAGTCACGTAGAAGGGAAATAATAAAATAAAATAAATTTTCAGTGAGAATTTTGTTGTTTTATTTTTATTCTTTAATTATTTCCCTTCCACGTGACTTTACCGAAAGAACCAATAATTTGGATCTGTGAGTCTCTTCATCTTCTTATTCTGTATGGCTGCTGATGTCGACGCAGAGGCAACAGCAGCTACACATGTCACGTGTCAGGTGGTCACGCACAGATAATTCACTGGTCAACAAAAAAACACATTTTTGTTCTGGCCTGGACTTTTGCAGCTGTTCTAGACTAATTTCAGGGTGCTGATTCCAAATCTGAGATCAGATTTGCTCTATCACATCTCATTTTTATGCTATCGGCATACCCCATTTTCATTGATTTTACCCAAAATTAACTCTGTCACTTATGATTGCAAGTTGTTGCGAGTCAGCGACTGCTTTAGTGTTAAAATATGGTGCTGTATTTTTAGGATAGTGTGTTTATAATATAATTTTATGTAGATATCCACATTTATTTTATATTTTTATTCTGCAGTTTTGATTGAAAATGCAATATTTGATATCTCAAAAACCTGACGTGATAGACAAAAACTGATGCCAGATTTTGAATCAGCACCCCAAAATTACCTTAAAACCGTTGGAATACCTTATGCCAGAAAAAAGTGTGTTGACCAGTAATCGGCGTCAGGAGTAGTATCATCGTTGCTGCGATGTCTCCTTCTTCGTGTTTGTGGAACGGGCGCGGATACCTGCTGCATAAATGGGACGTAACAGAAAAATAAACCTCGCCCAATGTTGCGACTGTGGTCATCCAGAACCGAACTTGCAAGTCGCCTGCTCGATTCCATCTCCTGCCGCTGCAGTCTAAACAATCGTGCAAGGTGCTTAACGACCCCACCCCCCCCCCAATCTGCCCCCCCCCAACTCACATCGCTTGTGTCCACCCGGCAGTCTAAATGGGTTCGCCAGGTTGCGCATGGCCGAGTGAACTGTGGGTACTCGCCGCTTCTCCCTTCCACGACGTCTGGGCCGGCGTGGAAGAGTAGGCCAAATGCCCTCTCAGAGTCGAGGCCCATCCACCAGCAGTGGCGTCGAGCGAGCACTTGCAGGGGCTGCACCTCTAACTTTAGATGTTCCATCGCCTTCCAAACCCACGCTCGCTCCCTCCCTCGTTCCCTCGTCCCCTCCCACGACTTCATCTGCTGCAGGGAGTGCCAACCCAGCCGCCCTGCAGGAGTAAAGTGCAGCTGTGTAAGGGGTAGAGAGAGAGAAGGTGGGGGGAGGAGTGGTAGGAGGGGGGGTGGATGAATTATTAACCGAGTTCCTTAGCATTTGCGGTGATTCCCCCACCTCCTCACCACCACCACCCCCACCACCCCACCGCTAAGGGTCACATCGAGTCACAATCACGGCCAATGAGGCAACGCCTCCGTCACGGTGAACGAGCGATAGCAGCGCCATTGCCGATTGTTGGCCGGTGAAGCGCGCGGTTCGAATGGGGGCGGCGTCCCTGGATATTTGGTAGGCGCGAGAGTGTCAATGAGCGATCGGTAAAGCGCGCGCCGACTGATTCGCAGTGGGACGTTGAGGATCCAGCGGCGTCCTTCGACGATGAGTTGCCCATTGCGGCGAGCGCGTCACTGCCCTGCTAAGTCCCACAAACCGAACGCGTTTAGACGAAGATCTTCTCCCTTCCCCGTATGGCCTCGAACATAGACTGTCGGGGCAAGTGCTGTTAGCGAGCAGCACCTATGAATGCCGGACACGAGGGGGTGGGTGGCCAACACCACGCCCGGCCGCTTTTGTCTCCCCCAGTGGCGATGTTTACCCACCGCGCACCAGGTACTCATTTGAGGCTGAGTCTACCTAGGGGAGGGCCCAGGACCGGTTCAGATAATCGTCACTGGCGTTGGCCGTGAGCGGGAATCGAACTCGGGCCGCGGGGTTCGTAGCAAAGCGCGCTAACCGCTGCACTACCGCACACACCCACACGTGCACACACACATACACGTGCACACACACACACGTGCACTCACACACACGTGGTACACACACATACACGTGCACACACGCACACGTGCACACACACATACACGTGCACACACACACACGTGCACTCACACACACGTGGTACACACATACACGTGCACACACACGTGGTACACACACATGCACACGTGCACACACATACACGTGCACTCACACACACGTGGTACACACACATACACGTGCACACACCCACACGTGCACACACACATACACGTGCACACACACACACGTGCACTCACACACACGTGGTACACACACATACACGTGCACACACACACACACGTGCACTCACACACACGTGGTACACACACATACACGTGCACACACGCACACGTGCACACACACATACACGTGCACACACATACACGTGCACTCACACACACGTGGTACACACACATGCACACGTGCACTCACAAACACGTGCACGCACACACGTGCACACACACACGTGCACACACACGTGGTACACACGCACACACACGTGGAACACACACGCACACGTGGTACACACACGTGGTACACACACACACACACGTGCACACACATACACGTGCACTCACACACACGTGCACACACACACGTGCACACACACACACGTGGTACACACACACGTGCCCAGAGTGCAAGCGGAAAGGGCGCCGAGTCGGATCCACGGGTGCACAGCGGCGAGTGAAAAAACCTGCTCGTACATGTTAGACAAGAGGCCACGGCGTGCTGATTAAGCGTGGTCATAAATACGTAACAAAACCTACTAGAACGAGCACTGGGGAGACAAAGGCGGCCGGGCGTGGTGTTGTTCATCCACCACGGCTCGTGAGCCGGATCGCCGTGAAGGCGTTAGTGAACATTTGAATCCGACTGCGTCGACGCATTTCTCTACTTTTGCAAATCAGCTCAAGCCTAGATCACGTGATTCCCGTGTGCCCACGCCCCCAACTCTGAAGCCCCTCCCACTTCCCTCCTGCCCGCCGCCCACTGTGAAAACCGACGCCGCTCCTCCTCCGCGCCAAAGCCGACCGAAGAGTCCCATAGCTCGCAAGGTGCTTCGAAATAAACTGAGCTGAACTGAGCGGCATCGACGCCCTGATGCATCCTCCCCCTGCTCCTCCTCCTCCTCATCCTCCTCATCCTCATCCTCAACCTCCTTTCACAGGTTGAGTCACAAACCGTAAATCTCCATAACAAAGGCTCACCCTCTTAAGCCTCACCTTACCATATGAATAAAAAGTGTGCCGTACTTGGCCCTTCCTCCCTCTCCAACCATTATATAAACGGAGTGGTAGCTCCTGCAATCTCCTATTTACTTGATACAGCTGTCGTGGCTGTGACGGTTCCACCTGAAGACGGAAGCTTGTGTTGCCTCCGAAACGTCGTGATTTTTATTTTATTTTACTTTTATTAATTTTTATGTTTTACCTACGTCACTTTACCGAGAAAAAACCTAAGAATATGAATATTCCTCCTCCTCATCCTCCTCCCTCTCCTCGTCTCTCCTGACCCATGTCCTCTCGTTTCTGTATTGTATTGAGATTGTTATTGGAATTTTTTGCACTTTTTGTACGCAGCATGGACGGGTGGTGCTTCTTCTGTACGATTTTATTGTTCACGTACGTGATTTTGATTTAAAGCTTTCGTGACTGCAGGGATTCAAATTCTTGGTTCTTTCGGTAAAGTCACGTAGAAGGTAAAAAATAAAATTATAAAAATAAAACATAATAAAATACAATTCTCACGACGTTTCGGCCACAACGCAAGCAGTCGTCCTCAGGTGAAGAACAGCTCTGTCGGAAAGACAGCGTCTGAATGAGCACCACCAAGCTTGGCAGCGTATATTTCAGCTGGGTTGGAGGGGGAAGGGCGCCTTGACAAAGGAATTAGCATATCAAGACAGCAGCAGAGGTTAGTGTAAATGCTTTATGTTTTATTTTTATTATTTTCCTTCTACGTGACTTTACCGAAAAAACCAAGAAGATGAATTCTATATTTATTTAAAGTTGCGCATTTTGATCAACCCCCCCCCCCCTCGTCACACATCGTCACAAATGTCTGACCCCCCCCCCCCCTAGGTGCGTGACGTCATTTATGGATGGCCCCTAATTATATTCAATGATAATTATGTGACCTTTGTGATGATGACTGAAACTGCTCGTCTGCAATGTAGCGCTGTGCATGTTGACTTTACTCTCGCGCCGTGCGTAACCAACCGTGGCTCA
Source organism: Lampetra planeri (assembly GCF_965212315.1). Taxonomy (NCBI): domain Eukaryota; kingdom Metazoa; phylum Chordata; class Hyperoartia; order Petromyzontiformes; family Petromyzontidae; genus Lampetra; species Lampetra planeri. The sequence continues at coordinate 3,225,512 of NC_136141.1, forward strand.
TCGGGGGTGCGGGGGAACGACATCAAACTGAACGCAACGAGGCAGTTCTAAAGACGCGAGTTGTCACCCCAGGTGATTTAAAAGTGCCACAGCTCCCGGCGTGCTTGCGCATATCGGAAAGGAAGAGTGCGTTCCAGACGGCCGCAGAAGCGACGCATCTGCCTAGACGGTGCGGGCGGCAGCCAAATCTATTTTTGTTCGATGGCCGAACCCAAAAAACGCCGTCGCCGCTGCTGCTGCTGCTGCTTCTGCTGCTGCTGCTTCTGCTGCTGCTGCTTCTGCTGCTTCTGCTGCTGCTGCTTCTGCTGCTGCTGCTTCTGCTGCTTCTGCTGCTGCTGCTTCTGCTGCTGCTGCTTCTGCTGCTGCTTCTGCTGCTGCTGCTTCTGCTGCTGCTTCTGCTGCTGCTGCTTCTGTTGCTGCTTCTGCTGCTGCTGCTGCTTCTGCTGCTGCTGCTGCTTCTGCTGCTGCTGCTGCTTCTGCTGCTGCTGCTGCTTCTGCTGCTGCTGCTTCTGCTGCTGCTGCTTCTGCTGCTGCTGCTTCTGCTGCTTCTGCTGCTGCTGCTTCTGCTGCTGCTGCTGCTGCTGCTGCTTCTGCTGCTGCTGCTTCTGCCGCGAGGGATGATGAACGCGGAGGAGTCTCGCGTGGGTCGATGATTTGTGCTCCTTGGCGAGATTCGGGCAGCGAGGTGATTTGTGCGGTCCGTTTGCGGCGTGCGCTTGTGCGCTCAGCGAGTGGGCAAATATAGAACGCGCTGATGTTTGTGACCTCCCCCGCCCTCTCTCACGTCATTTGCTTACTCCCCCCACCCACCCCCACCCCTCCCCCACGCAGGAGTCACTGCCACGAATCGTTAAGGTGCCCGGCTGAGCACGGAGCAGAGGTGGTGAGAGAGAGTGGAGGAAGAGAGAAGACTGAAAACAACAGCACGTAGCATATTGCGGGGAGTAGAGAAGAGAGAGAGTGGGGGGGGGGGGTTAGAGAGGGAGGTGGGAGAGACGGGAGGCGAGAGGGTGGGGGGGGGGGAGTGGGAGACGGAGGGACACAGCAAAGGCGAAGGACGCATTGAGCGATATCCACTGCAGAGGACGACTGCCGAGTCGCTGGCGACTGAGCGAGACTCGGAGACATCCAGAAGGAAGGTCCAGCTATTAAACTGGCGGAGAAGCAGATCTCGTGAGCGACGCAGAACGACTGATAAGTGACTGACAGACAGATACGCGTACGGGCAACATTGAGACGGGCACAGAGAGAGAGAGCCAGAGAGATATCAATCAGAGAATATTTAGATAACTTAGACACGGATAGATATCGGGGTAAAGAGAGTAGAGACATGTAGACAGACCGACACGCAGACAGACCGACACATTCAGATAGACGGACTGACTGTGCAGGCTTTTGAGATATTCAGCTACGGACACAAACAACCACACACAGGCAGAGAGACCAGCACGGGCGACACACGAGGTCACTCACACGCTCTGAGACGAAGCGCTCGCAACACACACACACACAGTGACACACACTGACACACACACACTGACACACACACACTGACTGACACACACACACTGACTGACACACACACACTGACACACATACACACACACACACAGTGACACACACTGACACATACACACTGACACACACACACTGACACACACTGACACACACACACTGACACACTGACACACACACAAAGACACACATCGAGGCAGAGACCGGTCGCAAACCGAGACACGCACGCCCACGTATACACACACAGACACACACACTGACACACACACACACCGACACACAGTGACACACACACAGTGACACACACACACTGACACACACACACTGACACACACTGACACACACTGACACACACACACTGACACACAGTGACACACACACAGTGACACACACACACTGACACACACTGACACACACTGACACACACACACTGACACACACACACACTGACACACACACACACAGACACACACACACACACTGACACACACACACTGACACACACACACACTGACACACACACACTGACACACACACTGACACACAGTGATACACACACACTGACACACACACACACTGACACACACACACACTGACACACACACACTGACACACGGGGCCGGCATGGCCCTTCTTGCGCTCTGCATCGTCGCCGCTCTGTGCAGTAGCCGCGCGCTCCTGGCCGCACGTCCCTCCTCCTCTTCCTCCTCCTCCGCCGCGGGCCGCGGGTCCGTAGGGTCCGGGTTGGGCTCCGGCCCGGGCCTGGCCTCGGTACCCAACTCCGGGTTGGGGATGGGGGGGCCGCTGCGTCGGAGAGGAGAGGGAGGAGGCGGAGGAGGTGGAGGAGGTGGAGGAGGTGGAGGAGGATCCCGGGGGGGATCAGCCGGCGGTCCAAATCGCTCTCTGCAACAGCAACAGCAGCAGAAGCAGCTACAGCTGCAGCAGCAGCAGCTGCAGCAGCAGCAGCAGGCGGGGTCGGGCGGTAGCTCCCCGGACCCGTGCTACAACGAGAGCGGCCACCCGCGCCGCTGCATCCCCGACTTCGTGAACGCGGCGTTCGAGAGGGAGGCGCGCGCTAGCAGCACGTGCGGGAGCCCCCCGTCCCGGTGAGCCCCCCCTCCCCTTGCCTCCCCTCCCCTTGCCCCCCCCCCTTGCCCCCCCTCCCCTTGCCCCCCCCCCCCACACACACTCCTCCCTACTGTTGGTGTGTGTGTCCACTCCCGGTGACCCCCCCCCCCCCTCCCGGTGCCCCTCTCCCCCCCCCGGACCTGGTGACCCCCCCCCCCACTCACGACTCAGAGAGAGGACGAATCAGGGAGAGAGAGAGAGGACGACTCAGAGAGAGAGAGGACGACTCAGAGAGAGAGGACGACTCAGAGAGAGAGGAGACGACTCAGAGGGAGAGGGGACGACTCAGAGAGAGAGGACGACTCAGAGAGAGAGAGGACGACTCAGAGAGAGAGAGGACGACTCAGAGAGAAAGATAGAACGACTCAGAGAGAGGACGACTCAGAGAGAGAGAGAGGGGGGACGATTCAGAGAGAGAGAGGACGACTCAGAGAGAGAGAGAGGACGACTCAGAGAGAGGGAGAAAGGACGACTCAGAGGCGCCAGGAGGAGGACGAGGAAGCACAGATGAGCGGGAAGGCAGCAGCTGCAGCAGCAGCTGCAACAGCAGCAGCAGCTGCAGCAGCAGCAGCAGCCACGCGATTCGCCATCGCAAAATCCCACCCCCAGGCTCTGCGGTCCTCTATACATAAAGGCGTTCCCGGCCACTGAATGAACGTTTACGTTTGGGAGTAAATCGGAGCACCCCGAGAAAACCCTCGCGTGCAAGGGAGCAACGCTCTATCCCGTACACATGAAACGGGCGGATCCCAATGCCTCGTTCTTGTGCCGCCTTCTCCTGTCACAGCCACGGAAAGGGAGTTTCACTCAACGTCTCTGTGTGTGTGCGCGCGCGTGATCCACACACGGTGCTGGGTTACAGGCAGCCGCGTGCAGCAGCAGTAGGAGCAGCAGCAGCAGCGTGAGTCGCGGCTAGCGCACGAGCAGCAGCTAAAGCGGTCGTCCAAGGCAGTGCTTTATTGTGAATATCATCATCAGCAGCAACATCATCAGCAGCAGCAGCAGCATCAGCAAGATCATCGTCATCTTCAATTACGAGCAACATCCGCAGCATTGGCGGCAGTGGGGTGAGACAGCCATCAGCAGCAGCAGCAGCAGCAATCAACCTCGTGTCATCCGCGTCGTCACGGCAGTCACTTTCCACGTCCCGTCCCTCCCCACTCGCAATCTTCCGCAGGTACTGCTCCTCTATCTCCTCCTCATCCTCCTCCTCATCCTCCTCGGGTTCTTCCGGAGGCGAAGGCCGGGGCCACATCCTCGCCGGCGCTGCTGCTGCGGCTGCTGCGGCTGCAACGGGAGGAGGAGGAGGAGCCGGATCCGTCGGCGTCGGCTGCCGCATCTGCGACTCGTCCGACCCGCGCGGCGCCCACCCTCCCTCGCTGCTCACCGACCTCCACAACCCGCACAACGCCACGTGCTGGCTGTCCGAGGCGGGCCTGCAGCCCGGCCAGAACGTCACCCTCGTGGTGCCCCTGGGCCTCAAGTACGAGGTGACCTTCGTGAGCGTCCAGTTCTGCACGCCGCTGCCGCCCGACTCGCTCGCCATCTACAAGTCCATGGACCGCGGCAAGACGTGGGTGCCCTTCCACTACTACTCGAGCCAGTGCCGACGCGTGTTCGGGCGGCCGCACCGCGGCACCGTCACCAAGATGACCGAGCAGGAGGCACTCTGCACCGACGCGCACCTGTCCCAGGGCCTCGTCGCGTTCAGCACGCTGGACGGGCGTCCGTCGGCCAACGACTTCGCCAACAGCCCCGTGCTGCAGGACTGGGTTACGGCCACCGACATCAAGGTGGTGCTGGTCAAGCCGTGGAGCAATTTGGCCGGGGGGTCGGGGTCGTCCTCGGCATCCTCCTCCTCCTCCGGCGGGGTCATCGGCGGCGTTGTCTCGCCGGGGTCAACAGCCGGCGGCGGCGCCGTCAGCAACGAGCTGGCGGACGGAACGCCTCCAGAGAGTCGCTACCACGGCGTGGCCGACATCCAAGTCGGGGGCCGCTGCCGCTGCAACGGGCACGCGTCGCGGTGCGGCCGCGACCGCGACGGGGCGGCCGCGTGCGAGTGCCGCCACAACACGGGCGGGCCCGAGTGCGACTCGTGCCGAGCATTCCACCACGACCGGCCCTGGCAGAGGGCCACGAGCAGAGATGCACACGAGTGCGTCGGTGAGTCGGCGGCGGTGGTGGCGGTGGTGAGTGTAAGTGGTGGTGGTGAGTGGTGGTGGTGAGCGAGGTGGTGGTGGTGGTGAGTGTGAGAGTGGTGGTGATGAGTGTGGTGGTAGTGGTGAGTGGTGGTGGTGAGTGTGAGAGTGGTGGTGGTGAGTGTGGGAGTGGTGGTGGTGAGTGTAGGAGTGGTGGTGGTGGTGAGTGTGGTGGTGGTGGTGGTGAGTGTGAGTGTGGTGGTGGTGAGTGTGAGCGTGGTGGTGAGTGTGAGTGGTGGTGGTGGTGAGCGTGGTGGTGATGTGAGTGTGGTGGTGGTGAGTGTGAGCGTGGTGGTGGTGTGAGTGTGGTGGTGGTGAGCGTGAGCGTGGTGGTGGTGGTGAGTGTGAGAGTGGTGGTGGTGAGTGTGGTGGTGGTGAGTGTGAGAGTGGTGGTGGTGAGTGTGTTGGTGGTGATGGTGAGTGTGGGAGTGGTGAGTGTGGTGGTGGGTGTGGTGGTGGTGAGTGTGGGAGTGGTGGTGGTGGTGAGCGTGAGCGTGGTGGTGGTGGTGAGTGTGAGAGTGGTTGTGGTGGTTGTGAGAGTGGTGGGGGTGGTGGTGGTGAGAGTGGTGGTGGTGAGTGTGGGAGTGGTGAGTGTGGGAGTGGTCGTGGTGGTGAGTGTGGTGGTGGTGGTGAGCGTGAGAGTGGTGGTGGTTGTGTGAGAGTAGTGGTGGTTGTGTGAGTGGTGGTGGTGGTGAGTGTGGTGGTGGTGGTGAGTGTGAGTGTGGTGGTGAGTGTGAGTGGTGGTGGTTGTGTGAGTGGGATGAAACGCAGCAAGTTGGCACAGTGCTGGGGCACAGCTGCTGCATCTGCCGGTCATCTCAGTCGGTCAACCCACGGCACCACCTGGGTCTGTCCCGTGACCTCCTCCTGCACCTAGCCTGGCACAGCAGTCAACCCACGGCACCACCTGGGCCTGTCCCGTGACCTCCTCCTGCACCTAGCCTAGAACAGCAGTCAACCCATTGCACCACCTGGGTCTGCCCCGTGACCTCCTCCTGCACCTAGCCTGGTACAGCAGTCAACCCACGGCACCACCTGGGCCTGTCCCGTGACCACCTCCTGCACCTAGCCTGGCACAGCAGTCAACCCACGGCACCACCTGGGCCTGTCCCGTGACCTCCTCCTCCTGCACCTAGCCTGGCACAGCAGTCAACCCACGGCACCACCTGGGTCTGTCCCGTGACCTCCTCCTCCTGCACCTAGCCTGGCACAGCAGTCAACCCACGGCACCACCTGGGTCTGTCCCGTGACCTCCTCCTGCACCTAGCCTGGCACAGCAGTCAACCCACGGCACCTGCTGGGTCTGCCCCGTGACCTCCTCCTCCTGCACCTAGCCTGGCACAGCAGTCAACCCACGGCACCACCTGGGTCTGTCCCGTGACCTCCTCCTGCACCTAGCCTGGCACAGCAGTCAACCCACGGCACCACCTGGGTCTGTCCCGTGACCTCCTCCTGCACCTAGCCTGGCACAGCAGTCAACCTACGGCACCACCTGGGTCTGTCCCGTGACCACCTCCTCTTGCACCTAGCCTGGCACAGCAATCAACCCACGGCACCACCTGGGCCTGTCCCGTGACCTCCTCCTGCACCTAGCCTAGCACAGCAGTCAACCCATGGCACCACCTGGGTCTGCCCCGTGACCTCCTCCTGCACCTAGCCTGGCACAGCAGCCAACCCACGGCACCACCTGGGTCTGTCCCGTGACCACCTCCTCCTGCACCTAGCCTGGCACAGCAGTCAACCCACGGCACCACCTGGGCCTGTCCCGTGACCTCCTCCTGCACCTAGCCTAGAACAGCAGTCAACCCATGGCACCACCTGGGTCTGCCCCGTGACCTCCTCCTGCACCTAGCCTGGCACAGCAGTCAACCCACGGCACCTGCAGGGTCTGTCCCGTGACCTCCTCCCGTCAGCCGGCTTGTCTGCACCTCACGTGGCACAAACATCGTGGTAACGTCACCGCCACTTCACATCCTGTTAAGGCATTAGGAGGGTATCTTTGTCTTTGGTGTGAGTGGTTAGAGACAAAGATCCCCCGTATAGCCTTAACAGATTGTTGGGGTGAGTGCTGCTAACGAGTAGTACCTATTATAGCCGGCACGGCCCGGCCGCCTTTGTCTCCCCAGTGCTGATGCTTACACAACGCAACAGGTGCTAATTGGTGTGAGTGGTGGCGAGTAGTGGTGGCGGTGGTGATGGTGGTCGTGTCCGTGGCAGCGATAATGACGGTGGTGGTGGCGCACTAACTGTTACACCACCGCTCATCATCATCATTTGGCAGTGGTGGTGGTGGTGGTGATGATATCGATGAGTGAGTATCACCCAATAAATCATCCCGTTCGGTAACCGATGCGAGTGGTGGGTAGCGGTGGAGGTGGTGGTGGTGGCCGTGGGCAGGAATCTAACTCGGGTGGCGGCTGTGTTAGGAGCGACAACGCGCTAACCGCTACACCCAGTGCTGGATGAAACTAGTGCGGGGCCTGTAGCATATGTTATAAAGGGGCCCTAAATAAAAAACACACGTAAATAAAAACACGCAAATATTAAAAACATACATTTTTAACTTGCATAATAAAGTAATTGTACATTTTTGATTTGCTTTACAGCAAGATAATAAGACAAAAATCACTAACCTTAAACACCCCGTCGTTCATAAAAGTTGAAGGCAGTATAGTACTATAGTAATTGAGCAAGTGCAGAATCACTGAACCGGAATTGATAGCTTGAAAGCATTTAGCGCGGATACCCTTGAAAGTGCGGGGCCCGTAGCTACTACATATGTAGTAGCTACTTGTGCTACTACATATGTAGTAGCTACTTGTGCTACTACACATGTAGTAGCTACTTGTGCTACTACATATGTAGTAGCTACTTGTGCTACTACACATGTAGTAGCTACTTGTGCTACTACATATGTAGTAGCTACTTGTGCTACTACACATGTAGTAGCTACTTGTGCTACTACACATGTAGTAGCTACTTGTGCTACTGGGATCATCCGGAACTGGCTACACCCACCGCGCATCGTTATGAGCGAGCGCTTGATTTCGACGAGTAAAAAATCTCACCCCAATAAACCACCCGTTTGGACAACCGATTCCAGCCGTTGCAAGGTCAACCCCGTGACCTCTCCTCCTCCTCCGTCTCTGCCGCCAGCCTGCCGCTGCAACCTGCACGCGAGCCGCTGCCGCTTCAACATGGAACTCTACAAGCTGTCGGGACGTACCAGCGGAGGCGTCTGCCTCACGTGCCGTCACAACACCGCCGGGCGGCACTGCCACTACTGCAAGGAGGGCTTCTTCCGCGACCTCGGCAAGACCATCTCCGACCGCAAGGCGTGCAGGCGTGAGTCCCGCCTGCCACCACTACCACCACCACTGACAAACAAAGACAAAGATCCCCCGGGTAGCCTTCACAGACTGTTGGGGCAAGTGCTGTTAGCGAGTAGCATCTATGGTCCATAGTGTGAGTTGCATGGCCACAAGTCCACAACTGCGGCTTGTCTTTAAAGTGTCTCTATGGGTCTCTATGGGTCTCCTATGCATCTCTACGTGTCTCTGTGTTTACTCTATGGTCCATAGTGTGAGTTGCATGGCCACAAGTCCACTACTGTGGCTTGTCTTTAACGTGTCTCTATGGGTCTCTATGGGTTTCTGTGTATCTCTATGTGTCGCTGTGTTTACTCTATGGTCCATAGTGTGAGTTGCATGGCCACAAGTCCACTACTGCGGCTTGTCTTTAAAGTGTCTCTATGGGTCTCTATGGGTGTCTGTGTATCTCTATGAGTCTCTGCGTGTCTTCGCGTCTCATGGATTCACTGTACGGTCCGTAGTTTTGCCCGCATGGCCACAACCGCGCCGTCATCTGCAAGGGAGATGTGGCGTCATTATCGGCCCGGTGATGTTGGTCCGATGCGGTTGACGATGATAGTTGAACCTTCAGTACCTTCATGGGGGAGGAGGATGAGGAGGGATGTTAAAGCCCAGGATGGGCAACCTCCAACGAGCTCCCCCATTATTGACGTTCGACGAGTGACCACCACAACAGCGTCGACGCATCACCACGTGGACAATAACAACCGCCGTTGAGAATCGGAGCAATCCCCCCCCCCATCTCTCCCCCCACTCCCGATCACCACCACCACCAACCCGAGCCGACCTGACCCCACCGACCGGGACTTGAACCCTCAGCCGTGGAGTTCCGACCACACACGCACCGGGGTTGTGACGCTCTCTCACTCTCTCACTCTCTCACTCACTCTCTCACTCTCTCACTCTCTCTCACACTCTCACTCACTCTCTCTCACACTCTCACTCTGTCACTCTCTCGCTCGCTCTCTCACTCACTCAATCTCTCACACTCTCACTGTCTCTCACGCTCTCACTCTCTCTCTCACTCTCTCACTCTCGCTCGCTCTCTCACTCTGTCACTCACTCACTCACTCACTCTCTCTCTCTCTCACTCTGTCACTCTCGCTCGCTCTCTCACTCTGTCACTCACTCACTCACGCTCTCACTCTCTCTCTCACTCTGTCACTCACTCCCGCTCACTCTCTCACTCTGTCACTCACTCACTCACGCTCTCACTCTCTCTCTCACTCTGTCACTCACTCCCGCTCGCTCTCTCACTCTGTCACTCACTCACTCACTCTCTCTCTCACTCTCTCACTCTGTCACTCACTCCCGCTCACTCTCTCACTCTGTCACTCACTCACGCTCTCACTCTCTCTCTCACTCTGTCACTCACTCCCGCTCGCTCTCTCACTCTGTCACTCACTCACTCACTCTCTCTCTCACTCTCTCACTCTGTCACTCACTCCCGCTCGCTCTCTCACTCTGTCACGCACTCACTCACTCTCTCTCTCACTCTCTCACTCAGTCACTCACTCCCGCTC
>NC_136141.1:3235446-3319239 GCF_965212315.1 Lampetra planeri
CGCTGGTCGTCACGGTGGCCCAGACGCATCGGAAGCCGCTGGCGGTACCCGCGGCTTCAGCGCACCTTTAACCCCTATCACCCAGCACGTTAGGGGCCGTCCATAAATGACGTCACGCACGTAGGGGGGGGGGGTCAGACATTTGTGACGATGTGTGACGAGGGGTGGGGGGGGTTTGAGAAATGTGACGTCACATCAAAATGCAGCAACTTTACATAAATATAGAAAATACGTTCTACTTAAATAAATAGACTTTTTAATAAATGTTTTCTCCTACAACATCAAAGTGCAGCGCCACATTAAATACGCACTACAATGACAATAGTTTATAGCGATTTGCAGCATGTTTTATTTTTTGGGAGGGGGGGGCAGAGCTTTGTGACGTCATATTTGAGTGGGGGGGGTCTGACTTTTTGTGACGCCCGTGTGACAAAGGGGGGCGGGGGGGCGGGTATAAAATCGTCCAAAATCGCGTGACGTCATTTATGGACGACCCCTTACTCGCTAACCGTGCTCGTCCTCTCTCCCCTCTCTCTAATGTCGCCGGGGGTTTGACAGAAGCGGCGGTGGGGGGGGGGGGGTATTTAAACAAACATCGCCGCCACTCTTACAAACGACCGCGACGCGAGGTCGGATCGAAAGGTGATGTTCCCTAGTTCACCCCACGACCCCTTAAAAACCTCCCCACTCATCGCCACCACAGTCGCTGTCACCTCTTCGTATTCTCATCACACGGCGTTCACTCAACTCCCCATTCAATCCATCCAAGCATTCATCATCATTCATTGTCATCAACTTCGCTTTGACCGAATTCACGCAGCGCAGATGTGCCCCCCCCCCATGGCTTCTTTCTCTATTTCATTCACCTCAGGGGCCGTCCATAAATGACGTCAGCGAGCTTGGACGATTTTTGACCCCCCCCCCCCCCCTCGTCACACGGCGTCACAAAAAAGACAGACCCCCCCCTCCTCAAATATGACGTCACAAAGCTCTGCCCCCCCAAAAATGTTTTTTTCCATTTTGAAAATAAAACATGCTTCAAATCGCTATAAACTATTGTCATTGTAGTGCGTATTTATTGTGGCGCTGCACTCTGATGTTGTAGGAGAAAACATTTATTAAAAAGTATTTAATTAAGTAGAACGTTTTGTCTATATTTATTTAAAGTTGCGCATTTTGATGTGACGTCACATTTCTCACCCCCCCCACCCGCCTCGTCACAAATGTCTGACCCCCCCCCCCAGGTGCGTGACGTCATTTATGGACGGCCCCTTATCTCCACCACTTCATTCATATGTACCATTGTTCATTCTTTTTTTTTAAAGCACATTAGTTAAGGCGCTTTATGAATCCCCTGAAGATAAGAAGAAACGGCGACCGCGTGGGTCGCGAGGAACTGATGGGATGACCTTTACGCTGGAATATAATTCGCTGTTTCTTTTTGCCCATTGAATTTAATGGCTCGTGTTTGTTGTTGTTGTTGCTGCTGTTGCTGTTGCTGCTACTACAGATAACTTTTTTTTGCCACAGGGCTGCCTAGATAAGAGTTAGTGCTGGGGTCTATCTCTCTCTCGCTCTGTATTCCATCTCCTCTCTTATTCCCCTCCCCTCTCTCCGTCTCCCATCTTTCTCAACCCTTTCTCTCTGGCTCTCGTCTCTTTATGAATCTCTAGATCACGGCTGGGGATCATTGCGATTACGCTCGGCACTGCTGGCTACTTGGAAGATGCCCCCCCCCGCCCCTTCTCGGTTCTTTGCGCCTAGAGGCAGTGACAGGGCCCAGCGGGAGCACGTTTCGCCGTTTTTCACGGAGGGTTCGCGGTTCGAACCAGGCCGACAGCCCTGGTTAATACTGCAGCTGTGTTAACCCAAAAAACGGCGTTAATCAGAGTTGGAGGCTGCATTTGTTAACACAATGGGGCCTGCTCAAAATTACATTTTAAATAGTTTTCTGGTCAGTTTTGTGTTGTGACCGAAACGTCGTGAGAATTGTGTTATGTTTTATTTATATTATTTTATTTCTATTCTACATGACTTTACCGAAAGATCCAAGAATCTAAATGCCACTCCGCACGGCTGCGTCTGAAAAAGAGCTATAGAGCTCAGCGGGGCCTCACCTGGTAAAATAAAAAAAAATTATGTTTAGTTGCAGATAAGTTAATAAAAAAAACAACCTTCGTACCAGAGCTCGATCCATAAAACGACATATTATTAAATTTCGATTTAAAGCTTTCGTGACTGCAGGGATTCATCTTCTTGGTTCCGTCCTCAGGTGGAGAACAGACCTGTTATCCACCTGAGGACGGCTGCTTGCGTTGTGGCCGAAACGTCGTGAGAATTATTTGATTATGTTTTATTTTTATTATTTTATTATTTCCATTTTACGTGACTTTACCAAAAGAACCAAGAAGACATTATTATTTCTCTCCTTCCCTCTCTCGCCTTCACGGAGCAAAGAGACGAGAGGACAACGAGGATTATACGCTCGACACGCGGGACCGGTCGCTTCTTAGCGACCACATTTTAAACCCTGAACGCAATAAATTGACTCATCCCACACCACCCACCCCCTGGCCCCCCACCCCCCGTCTCTCTGCCCCCCCCCATCCACCCCGCACGGTCAATCGAGAGGTCTCAACCCCAACCCCCAGGGATTTATTGCAAACACGGAGCCAGCGAAATCTCAGAGAGCGCGCCCGCCCTGCCAGAATAAAATAGATCCTCACCTTCATCGTCGTCGTCGTTATCACCATCATCATCATCAAGCCACTGCTGGATGAAGCCCTTCCAACCACAAATCGGTCGCCACTCTCCACCACCACCACCGCCCACCACCACCACCACCGCCGCCCGACTGCCCGGCGATTCTGCAATGTGATAATCCACCCAGTGCCCGCACGCACACATGCGTTGGTTTCGTCGCTCCATCTCCTCGGGTGACGAGCTCTCTCGGCGGTCGCGTTCCGTTCCTTGGCCGCCACTTCGTTGTTAAAAGCTAAAAACGATTCGGTTCGAATTCAGGCCGTAGACGGTCCGTGGTTATAACCGGGTTCTCAAACACAAAGACAAAGACCCCCCCCCCTCCGATATAGCCTTCGACAGGCTGTTGTGGCAAGTGCTGTTAGCGAGCAGCACCTATGAAAAACGAAAAACTTTTATTTTACCAGGTGTAAGGACCACTCAGCTGTATAGCCACATTTCGGAAGCGACCTGCCCACTATTGCCAGAACAAAATAAGTCGCTTCTCGTGTGTAAATGTAGAGCAGAAGACAGAGACTATAAACGCACGTTTCTAAAATATGGAGGGGAAAAAATCGGAGGATCGAACCAACGACCTCCTGTATACCAGGCGAGGTAGTTAACATCTCCTAGCCACCGTGATGATGATGAGAGAGAGAAACACGCAAACTTCAAATATACAGCAGCAGACGTATGGGTGGGGATCGAACCCACGACTGCCTGTATACCAGGCGAGGTAGTTAACATCTCCTAGCCACCGTGATGATGATGAGAGAGAGAAACACGCAAACTCCAAATATACAGCAGGCGTCAGGGTCGAGATCGAACCAACGACCTCCTGTATACCAGGCGAGGTAGTTAACATCTCCTAGCCACCGTGATGATGATGAGAGAGAGAAACACGCAAACTCCAAATATACAGCAGGCGTCAGGGTCGAGATCGAACCAACGACCTCCTGTATACCAGGCGAGGTAGTTAACATCTCCTAGCCACCGTGATGATGATGAGAGAGAGAAACGCGCAAACTTCAAATATACAGCAGCAGGCGTCAGGGTCGAGATCGAACCAACGACCTCCTGTATACCACGCGAGGTAGTTAACATCTCCTAGCCACCGTGATGATGATGAGAGAGAGAAACACGCAAACTTCAAATATACAGCAGCAGGCGTCAGGGTCGAGATCGAACCAACGACATCCTGTATACCAGACGAGGGAGTTAACATCTCCTAGCCACCGTGATGATGATGAGAGAGAGAAACGCGCAAACTTCAAATATACAGCAGCAGGTGTCAGGGTCGAGATCGAACCAACGACCTCCTGTATACCAGGCGAGGTAGTTAACATCTCCTAGCCACCGTGATGATGATGAGAGAGAGAAACGCGCAAACTTCAAATATACAGCAGGTGTCAGGGTCGAGATCGAACCCACGACTGCCTGTATACCAGGCGAGGTAGTTAACATCTCATAGCCACCGCGGCTCTTGGCCGTAGGCCAACATCCCCTACCATAGCAACAACGCGCTCTGCGCAAAGCCCAAACTTATCATTCCCTAGCAGCTTGAATGACGATGTCATTGACCTGCTGCGCATGTTCTTCTAATCCTCTTCCTGTCTCTCTCTCTCCCTCAACGTAATTCATTTTGCCCGCCTTGTGCTCTTCATCAATCTGTATTTTATGTGCCAATAAAGAAGCCATCGGCGCACATTCCAACGGAACGGGAAGGGTAGTGGGGGCATGGCGATCATGTTCATTTCGACTTGCTTGTGTACGTGCCCTCCGGGTAGCCCTGCGTGGTCTGTTGAACCCGCAACAATTTCGGTCCGTCCCATGACCCCGAACGCTGCCTCAAGAGTCTCGAAAGCGCACCTAGCCTGGCACGGGCGGCGCACTGCGGTGACATCAACCCCCCCTCCCGTCGTCCGCCGCCCCCCCCCCCCCCCGTGGCTTCAAGCGACCTTGGGGGTTTAACGCAGAAAGAGAGAGAGATGGAGAGGGGAATTTGCAAATGAGTTTGGGATGAGTGGCATTTTGATTTTGAAACTCGTGAGTTCATGCCGAAGGCCGAACCTCCTCCCCCTTGCGCCCCCCCTCCTCCTCCCCCTTGCGCCCCCCCCCCTCCTCCCCCTACCGCCACCGCTCGGTAAATGATGGGGGGGGGGGGGTGCAAAGGCTCTCAGCTGAGATGTGCTGACAGTGGCCACGCAGCCGCATTATCGTAATTAAAGGGCTTGTGCGGTACGGCCGACGGGTGATAGACTCAACACAATGACAAAGATTCCCCGTGTAGCCTTTAATAGGCTGTTGGGGCAAGTGCTGTTTAGCGAGTAGCATCTATGAAGGCAGCCGCGGCACGTGTGATTGTGTGTGTGGGGGGGGGGGGGACCACGCCCGGCCGCCTTTGTCTCTCTCCCCAGTGCTGATGTTGTATACACACCCTCCCCAGCTACTGACGTAAGGCTCAGTCGACCTGAGGAAGGCCCAGCAACGGGTTCAGATATTCGTCACTGACATTAACCGCGAGGGGGGGGGAGGGGGTGGGAATAGAACAGCGTGTCGCCGGGTTCGTCGCGAGCCCGTTGTGCGCTAACCACAATGCCACCGCTCACCAAAAACAAGACAACAACAACAACAAACGTACACACAGCCCGCCATCCACCCCCAAGTGACAGCGCTGACCCCAGGCTCGCGTAACGTGGCCCAGCGTCTGAGAGGTCACGGAGGTTCGCGGTTCGATACGGGTGGGCAGCCCTGGTGAACGCCGCGGAGTGCATTGGATCATACAACACCAACGTTAAAACTCTCACGACCCCTCTTCTTGGTTCTTTTGGTAAAGTCACGTAGAATGGAAATAATAAAATAATACAAATAAAACAGAATATTATTTTATTATTTCCATTCTACGTGACTTTACCGAAAGAATCAAGAAGATGAATCCCTGCAGTCACGAAAGCTTTAAATCGAAATTTAACTCTCACGACGTCGTTCGAAAAGAGTAGGCCACTGTGTGTCGGCGTCGTGGTAGAATTTCTTTTTCGTCAAATATTAATGAGAAAAATACCTGCACGAAACTCGATTAAGGAAACACCATTCCAGCAGGATATTGCCCAATTGCACGGCTGCCTCCAACTGCCCAGTTGCGTCCTTCTCAAGCCTCCTCTGCACCACCGACTGCGCGCTTAACCGTTTTCATCGCTCGCATCTCCACGAGAAAGAACATACTAATCTCTGGCTTAATATTTACGGATATCATTTTTTGTTTGTTATCGTTGGTGAAGGATTAAAACAGTAGCCAAAACAAAATCGGCACGTGGCATTGAAGGAAGAGGGGGGGGGCGGTGGGTGACTGGGGGAGGTAAGACGAACAAACCCGCCATGGATGACCTGTGTTAATGACGAGTGAAAACGCTGGGCCCCCTGTTTATTTTTCTTTCCCCAGCGCGATATGAAATGCCTCTCGTATTAATGGCTGCTGCATGGGTCTCACAGACGGGGCATCCGGCCTCAATCGCCGCTGACGAAGACCGATGACCGGCTCATCGCACCCTCCCCTCCCGTGTGCTCTCCGCACGGACACGCGGACACACGCGCGCGCGTGTGTGTCTCAGGGTGCCGCGGTGGCTAGGAGATGTTAACTACCTCGCCCAGTATACGGGAGGTCATCAGGCTCGATCCCGACCTGGGCGCCTGTTGTATATTTGGAATCTGCGTGTCTCTCTCCCCGTGGTCACGTGGATTTTCCTCCGGGTCCTCCGCTGTTTCCCTTCACATTTAGAATCAACATCACATTCTGTAAAATTGCCGATGATGCTGGATGTAATTGACCAGCGAAACGTCGTTACTCAAAAATTTCAAATGTTTGTGGATTCACTCTTTAACACACCGGTGGGCTAAAGTAGTGAACTATTTGTCTTTTGTCAACGTGACACTTTTTTACTGATTGGCCGTGTCGGGTGGTGGAGGGTTACGACACATTTATAAATAACGCGATCAAACCCAAAAACGTTTATTATGAATGATATTGGTCGTGAAAGCCTGCACGTGTTAAACGAACATCACTCGTTTAGAGTATTTGGCTGCAATACAATTCCACGTGGTGATGATGATGATGATAAGCCACTTCGTCGAGTTATCGTTTGTGGCCAGGTCGCTTCTGAATCAGTGGGGCCTTTAGCTGATTAGCAAAAAGTAAATTTCGATTTAAAGCTTTCGTGACTGCAGGGATTCATCTTCTTGGTTCTTTCGGTAATGTCACGTAGAATGGAAATAATAAAATAATAAAAATAAAACATAATAAAATACAATTCTCACGACGTTTCGGCCACAACGCAAGCAGCCGTCCTCAGGTGAAGAACAGGTCTGTCGGAAAGACGGCGTCTGAATGAACACCACTAAGCTTGGCAGCGTATATTTAAGCTGGGTTAGGGGAGGAAGGGCGCCTTGACAAAGACATTTGCATATCAACAGAGGAATTTAGCATATTTATGGCAAATGCAGATATGGGATTAGTCACTACTTGTGGAATGCGTAGGAGTGCGCGATGGAGAGCCATCGATGTTTTTCCGTTGTCAGGATGTCGCAAACACCTTAACCTTGATCAATCCACTGCTGGCTGAAGGCCTTCACAATCCGCCGCCAAACGAAAGTTACCTGGAAAGATTACACATTTTTATTTGTATTTAGTTACTGCAGCTACATACTATTAACATTCCTTCCCTTTATTAATGCTACCCCTATCCCCTCCCTTTGATGCTGCGAAACCTGCATAATGCACGGGCATATGACTTTGAAACCCCCCGCCCACCTCCTACGCATTTCACAAGTAGTACTAATCCCATATCTGCATTTTCCATAAATATGCTAAATTCCTCTTGATATGCAAATTATTTTGTCAAGGCGCTCTTCCCCCACCAACCCAGCTTAAATATACGCTCCAAGCCTGGGGTTGTTTCATTCAGACGCTGTCTTCCCGACAGACCTGTTCTTCACCTGCTGGCGTTGTGGCCGAAACGTCGTGAGAATTATTTTATTATGTTTTATTTTTATTATTTTGTTATTTCCCTTCTACGTGACTTTACCGAAAGAACCAAGACTATGATTTATTTAACTTTCCTATAAAGCGTGTACTCCGATCGCGTTGTTTGAATTGTCCGTCGTCGTAACGTTCTGCCCCCGTGTCCCTACTGGACACGTGTGCAAAGAGCTTCCGAACTCATCGGATTCCCCCCAGTAACAAATACGGATTCCGGTTCAGATGTCTGCTACATTAAAGCATAATTAACATCTGCACTCATTACACCACGCGGGCCTGCAGGCTTTAATCTCCTCCCCAGTCTATACCCACACCACGCACCACAAAGACGGTGCAGGAGAAGTGGGTAACAGACAAAAGCGGCAATGGTGGCAGCAAGGGGTAATGAGGTAATGTTTTATTATTTATTTTCAATTGTGCGCGAGTCACAGGTGCGCGCGCGCGTGCGTGCGCGTTGTGCTCAGGTTAATCAAGGCTCGTGTTCAACATCTGCGAGTCTTATCAGAGGGTGCTTTTGTTTGTGGCCAAGATTGTTTACAAAAAAAAAGACAAAAAAACATTTTCCGGTCGTGTGTAGCCGTGCAATAATCGAGCTCTGCGCGTTAAATTACAGCCGAGTCTTTATTAATCTCACAGAAAAATTGCGACTTTAGCATACCTGTCAACCCATACGGTTTACCCCGTATTCTTGTACAGGGAAATTGAGTTTTCAGGTCCATACGGCGTGCAACCGTTTCAATAGGCGCAAACTATTTTCTGTCTATTTGTTTGTGTTTCTCCCTTGTGATGGGACTTTATAGGATGAACGTTGAGATGTATAAGGGCACGGGGTGACCATTATTGGCAACTTGCAGCTCAGCACACGGCAGATGCCTGCGCAGCGCGACTCACGACCTCCTCTTGATACCAAGATCCAGGATGGTCATGACAATGCGCCGTTTCTCGGTGGCAGCCCCAACAGTCTGGAACGATATCCCTCTGCACATTCGCAGCATCACCTCAATCGCCTCCTTCAAGAGAGACTTAAAAACTCACCTCTACAATCATGCTTTCGAGCGACTCTGAGCTTGGCTCCGCGCCTCTGAGTTGCGGCCACTACGTCTGCAAATTTGCGCGCGTTACAAATTGAACTATTATTATTAAGGTCGGAATTGGTCTGTATGCTTTTAGAGAGGGGGGCGGAATTATTTATTTCTTAAATATAGCGCCGTTGCGAGGAACGCTACGCGTGTTGCAATCAAAACGCGCGCTTAAACGAACACCAAAATCAACGCGCTAATTAGGTAAATTGTATTAAGCTGTCGCGGGGAGCGCGTGATTGGGGGGGGTTGTACATTAGCCGTGCAATATGTCGAGTAATTAGCCGAGGCCATCCACGTTTGACAACACGGCGCAGCTATATTTGACTTCTGATTGACTGCGTCGGGTTTTTTTTTCATTCAAATATTAACTTGACATTAATAACTTGACATTCATACTCCACCCCCCCCACCCGGCTCCATCCAGAAGGTTGCATGGTTGATGGGATGTGTAAAAAAAAGCATTTTATATGCTACGTTGAGAAACAATTATGGGAAGAATGCCGAAAATGTATTTGGTGAAGCGACGTTGAGCGATTACTGTGCGTCGTTTCTCGTATCGTTTTGCGTGCAGAATTGGAACTCATTACTCTGCAGAAAGCCGATATTGCCTCTTTACGGCCGGGCAGTTCGCGAGCATTGTCCCAGGCAAGGATGCCTGACTCTGTGTGTGGCTGATGAGACACCCACATGTCGAAACCGGTGTAAAGTTTGTTGTTGTTGTAATAATTGTGTTGCTCCAAAGTCGCTGATAGGATGCAATCTCCAGAAAGGAAGACCGGGTTGCCGATGGGATGTATAAAAAAAAAACCCCGCTTATATTTATTCTGTTATTAACATTCTCCTACAACGACGCGTCGTGGTTGCTTATTTCGTGCGCGGTTAGAACTCTCGGAAGGGGTTGACAAACCCAAAACGCAAAAGGTTAAGTGGGTCCCTTTCGGGCAACTGGCATGGAAAAAAAATGCCATGGATGTAACACCTCTGTCGTTTTCCCTTTCGGCCAAATGCAGCGGCTGAAGGGGGATAAGGTCAGCAATTAATGTCAAGGTAGAGTTGAGCGGACAGCGTTACTCTTTACAATTGGCGAAATGCAAAGGGGCATTTACGCCGGGAGAAAATGAAGGCACTTTAGGCGCTGCCTTCTACTTAACGAGCTGATGGCAAATATTTCACCCTCCCAACGGCGGAGAGCCGCTCGTTTTTTCTCCGTGACACCGTTTCGGAACAAGCTGGGCCTTCGCAGTTTCAACATCGGAGTGCGTGATTTGTGTGTCTGTGTGTACGTGAGAGAGTGGGGAGTGGTGGTGCAGCGGTTAGCGTGCTGCACTATGAACCTGGCAGCCCCGGGTTCGATTCCCGCTCAAGGTCAACACCAGTGACGGTTATCTGAACCGGTCCTGGGCCTCCCCTAGGTCGACTCAGCCTCAAATTAGTACCCAGTGCGATGTGTAAACATCGCCACTAGGAAGACAAAGGCGGTCCGTGCGTGGTGCTGACCACCCACCCCCTCGTGTGCCGGCCTTCATAGGTGCTCGCTAACAGCACTTGCCCCTACAGGCTATTACAGTTATACGGGGGATCTTTGTCTTTTTGTGTGTGTGTGAGATAGAGTGCTCAATTGTATGTGATGGGAGTGATGGTGAAGTGGTTAATGTGGGGAGCGTTAGTGCAGTGGTTAGCGCGCTGCGCTGTGAACCCGGTGACCCGAATTGGATTCCCTAGGTCGACTCAGCCTCAAATGAGTACCTGGTGCGGTGTGTAAACATCGCCACCAGGGAGACAAAGGAGGTCGGGCGTGGTGCTGGCCACCCCACCCCTTCATGTCCCGTTCCGGCCGTCAAAGGTACTCTCTAACAGCACTTGCCTCTACAGTCTGTTAAGGCTACACGGGGGAAATTTGCCTTTTGCTTGCTTGTATCGGTTAGTGAATGCAGCAAACCTGGGTTTGATTCCCCGCTCACGGCGACTATGGGTAGAAACATATCTCAGCTGGTTCTGGGCCACCCCTAGGTTGAAGCAGCCTTAAGTGGGTGCGACGTGAACATTTCAGCACTGCGGAGTCGTCAGACGTGACCGAGTGCGCCGTTCCGACCTTAGCAAGTGCTCGCTAACAGCCCCAACGGGCTATTGACGGCGATACGGTGAGTGGATCTTTATACCCGATGTACCCTATAGCAGCGCATAGCGTTGTCATAACGTCTTCATCGCAAGACCGCTTTGCAGCCATAGTAATAGGTTGTTACCCTTTAATCTGGCACCAAAACTGACACCTTTATACAAGGGATCATGTTTGCAATAACCACAACACAAGCAGTCAAAAATGCAAACAAAAAGAGACAACTCTGATAATGATATGCACTGTCCTTGAAATTGATTGGTCCACACCCGAGATGGCTTTTCTTAGAGCCTAGTCTCCACTTGGTGTTGGACCAGATGACGCCAAAAGGCCAGTTTGTGTAGCTAGTGGGAGTGCAGGCGGTGCAACTGCACCAGCGGCCCATAGATGCCCAGGCGAAGGGTGTACACAGAGGAGGCGGGGGGGGGCTGGGGAATAGGACTCGTGCCAGCGAGGCTACTATGCCAATTTCTACAGCTAAATTCTCGCAATTACAATTATGCACGGGACTAATACTTCATAGAGCGTTCATCCTCGGAAATGGCTTTTCATCCTCGAAGTGGCTTTCCAGCTTCGACGGGAAAAGTGGCTTTGCACGAATTATCACCTGGGATTCTAATCGCTTTCGATGCCCATTGGCGGTCTGATTTTGACCGTTGTTTGAAGGCCGAATTCACACAAGGCTGGCACACACTCTGTGCGGCTCTTCCGATTGCCTACTGTGTGAGGCAGGCAGACGGATGTTGGTTGCTGTGAATCCGTCTGAAGAGCTGACCTGACTGTATAGCATCGGCCATTGACAGATATGGCATCAACAGCCCTGGGGGGGGGGCAGGGGAATGGTATGACAATGTCCTCTCTCAGCCCAATCGCTGGGAAGACTTTTATTGTTCTGCTAAGATGAACTGTGCGAACACCGCTGCTGCTGCCAACATCAGCAGTGGCCCTGCATACCAATCGTCTACTTTCAATGCAATCTTATCCTCTCCCTTTCGCTGCATACCAAGGTGAACTTGATTCTAGAATATCGCAGATGTGCTACAATACCGCGTACAGAGAGTCAGCCAAAACGGCGGGTTACCCGCGTGCAGCATTGCCTTGACATTTTATGTGGAAACAAAAAAAGGCAAAAGCGCAGCCCTGCAATTTTCTTGCTCATGCACTCTGCTTGAGGGAGCTCTAGAAAGCCCCCCCCCCCCCCCGATATCGACTCTTCCAAACTGGCCCAGGCTACTGGAGATATGTGACAAAGAGCTTTGCAGCTCATCGGATTACTGAAGTCTAAATACATATTCTGATTCTGATTTTTGGAGAGGTGGTAGACACTGCACACTCTACCTTTACCACAGCACGCGTTACCTGCCGATCAACTCCTAACTGCGAGCGCGCCCATTTATACTGCATAAAACGTGTAATCACTCCGGACGCATGCATTGTACAGGGTTTGACCATTAAACAATGGGAGAGGGTTTTTTTGGCACCTGTAATTTCAACCAGCATTCTGTAATGGTATTATCTGCAACCGGTCAGGAATTAAAACTGAAGGCATGTCATTTTAACTGAGCACATCCATTTACTTTCCTCAATATGAACGTTTTAAAATGTTAATTATTCTTTCTGACATTAACATTTGAAGTCAAATTCTAAATACCGTGTTCAGCCCTGACATTTGTATTGCATTACATATTTAATAGATGTCTTTGTATTCGTGAGTTGTAATTTTAGCTGAGGTTTTAGAAATAAAGACTTGTATAAATATATGTACATGGCATTATTATTTAATGAGATGCTGTGTTGCGCATGTGTATTCTTTACAGCCCCTTGTACGTGACTACGATCATCTTTCCACATTTGGAACCAATGACATACCGCAATCAGAAGTCACAATAATCAATTTAGGCTCTTTTATTAAACATAGGTCAACGGATATTTCATACAAATTACAAGAAACATATTCACAAGCAATTTTATCACGACAGAATTATAGTGCAAGACACAAAACTGTGACATCGGCATCGTTTGATGTCTTATATTCCCTTTGACACCGGCACATCTGAGCTGTGGCAGCCTGTGGTCATCACGGTACGGGTGTTTTTCCACTGTTCATGTTACTGAGCCAAGCCGGAAGCCGGAACTAAGACAGGCTGCATTGATCTCGCAAGACCATCGGGTTCAGATCCAACACAACGCTCGGGGCAGGGTTAATGACGTGCACAATGCGTCTGACGTCCGTCAGGCCAAGACTCAAAAAGACCATCACCGCGACATTTACGCGCGTCACGACGTCACGAATTGCGTGTGATGTCAGTGGCACAGCACGGTTTGTGCGATGGCAAAGCAACCCACGCTTCCACGACCCTGCTCTGCGTTGGCTTGGCATGGTCCCCAGCACGGATCAGATGTGCAAGTGGAAACACTATTTTGTATTTTACCAGGTAAGGCCCACTGAGCTATGTAGCTGTTTTTCAGAAGTCAACTGGCCACAAATGATAGCTCAACTAAGTGGCTTATTATTTGGGAATTTATAGCGGGCAAATACTCTAAACGCAAGTTTCTAAACGTGGAGGGAAACACCGGAGGGCCCTAAGAAAATTCTTGTGACCACGGAGACAACATGCAGACTCCAAATATACAGCAGGCGTCAGGGTCGGGATCGAACCCACGAACTCCTGTATACCAGGCGAGGTAGTTAACATCACGCCGTGGCGTCCGCTCGCCACCGTTGTTCCCACTGAATTCAGACATGCCTGAATTGTGCGTTGAAATGTTACCATTGAAATTACCACACAATCTGTCAGATGTATAGAATAAATATACATTTCCACACTTAACCTATTCATTCACAAAGGTGAATTGCTTAAAGAAATTAGTTTAACCGTTGACACGTTTTTAGGACAAATGTCCCCAAAATATATAAAGTCTGAGACCATTTCAGACGCGGCGTGCGTACGTAAGAATTGAACAGTTGCTCTAAAGCATGAAGGACGCTTTCAATCTGAAGCGTGCAAATTTCAAGGACAGCAACTGCTGATATCTGGCTTCTAACACACTTGGATAAAGAAGAAGAATACAGCCAGCACCTTGGGGGAAGAATTCCTAGGTAACCTAAACAGCGCGAAAAAATAAATTACAATAAGAAACAATATTTTTCCCATTGATGGTTGATGGGAGACCATCCATGTGGCTGAGTGAACATCGTGGAATTCTCGAGGCAAATGCTGCGTTTTCCATTTAAAAAAACATGTTATGCATTGTGAGCTGATACATATTTTGAAAATTAACCTTCACGCTTTGCAGAGTAATGTTACTGAATTTATAGCACAACAATACACTGTGTTTCAGCCGTAAATGTGCAGGCACACACATCTTAATCGCATTACCGTTTGTATTATTGGTTTATTTTTATTTCTTGATGACAACCATTGGCATCTGCCACCTTGTTAAATACATGGGTACATATGTACCAAACAGTGCTCCACTCTCTAGGGAAACATCAACTGGATAATTTTTTAAATGATAATTATTAATACGCGAACATTTAAAGGCAAACGATTAACGTGAAAACTGCAAGATGTATTCTCAAACATGAGGCAAAAACCGACTACTGTACTCCATGTTATTTATTTAGATGGGGGTTTTTTTTCAGATGCTTTTACCAGGAATGTTTCTTTCTTCAACAGATTAATAAAAGAAAGCACAATGCCTTTCGAAAACTCCGCACAAAATACAAATATACAAAGAAGCAAAATCAAAGAGTGCTTCGTTTCAAAGTATCTGTCTCCCGCTCAATGACCAGATCAATGTCGAAAGGCAAACAGTATTAGATTTCCACAAATGTGTCCTTATTTTTATCTACCCGGGGGTGGGGGGGAGCTGAGTCAATTTATAACTGGGACTTAAATTAGCGACTATCTCATTATGATTTGAGTTCTGCAGTTACAGAGCCATCCAGGCAGCATTTTTTAAACTCATATATATACTGCAATGGTTATCAATACAGTGGTGGTCCGTTCAACCTCCCAGCGTAGCAGTTGAAATGATAGGCAAGTTGATCCAATACGCCCCCCCCCACCTTTATGAACCAAGAATAAATAGGTACACCACAGTTCTAGGTGTGGTGGAGTAAAATGAGGGTACTTCCAGATCTTCCAAGATATCTGACCAGAGTGGAAAAGTAGGCCAAATACCCTCTAACGGGTCTCTCTAGAGAGTCTTTTACCATTAGCCCTTCTGCTAAGAGTGGTGTTGGCACGCCATTGCAGGGCTGCACCTTTATCTTTACTCAAAATGCAAAAGGACATTACTCAAATGAAAACAACCCCCAACTTTTAAGAATAAAATCAATTACGCAGCTTTCTTCCTGTGTCCCGTCACGAGTTTTTTCGCACGGATTATTAGTCACGGTCTGAATTAAAGATTAAATTTAGAACCAAACTATAAACTTTTACATTCATATTCTTGTCATTCGCTGTCGCGGTTAAATCTATCATTAATAATTCATAAGCCAGGCTGTGAGCCACGTGGACATTTATTGAACGACAAATTTAGTCACCTCCTTGTGATTGGCTAATTCGCACGAGAGAATATTCACTCGGGTACTATGAGAAGTGCTTCGGTAAACTATCTGCCAGGGAAAAAGAGGGGCAAATGAACAAAAAACGATTATTGTCATGTCTTTGTAAAATAAACACATTGTATTAATATCCTCTGCTCTTAAGACGTAGAATACTATGTCAACATATACAACTATCACGTACACACCCCCACAGAGAAGCAGTCCACACTTTATTTTTTATTGCACAGTAACACATTTTCTAGGGATGTTTATACATCTGACCTCATACCGGATATGCGACGTTATGCCGTACACCGTGAAGCTAAAAAGACATCAAACGCACAAGAGACAAAGACTCTCTGTCTAGACTTATAGACTGGAGGAGAAAGTATTATTTGATGAACACGTATTAAGGTCAGCATGGAATTTTGAAGGGGTGGTGTGGCCAGCCCAATGCCAGATACCTTGTGTCCCTACGTTATAGATGTGACACATCAAGTACACATTTAAGGTTTAGACGACTGTACGGGACACGTTCAGAAACCACTTTCCGCTGATGCTGGGAATATAACTCAGGCCACTGGTATCATGATATATTGTGCTAACCACTATACCACCGCTCCACAAAAGCAAAGCTCTCCTATATAGCCTACACAGGCTGCTGGGGCCAGTGCAATGACCACGCACAAAGGGGTGGTGGTGCCTTTCCAGTGCTGATGTGTACACACTGCTCCAGGCACTCACTTAAGGCTGAATCAACCTTGGGAAGCCCCAGACCTAGTTCACATATTTGCCACTGATGTAGACAGTGGCTGGGAATCGAACTCGGGTCACTAAGTTCGTAGTGTAGTGTGCTAACCACTATGCCAATACGCCACTACTACACACACACAGTATGCGTGGTAAAATAATGCATGCGTTCAACAGCTGTATTGGTATATGGGATCATGACTGAAATGTACGAGTAAATACATCCAAAACAATGACAGGCGTTTGAATTGATGGAGTATGATCTCAGATCATGATGACAATTTCCAATTTAAAATGTCACATTTCGACATCAGTGGTTCTAAAAAAGCATAACGAATTACGATTTGAAGGGGGTACATTACGCCCATGGCTATATATTGAGCCACTTTAGTTTTGGCGCAATCCTGTTATCCACGCTTGAATTACAGTTTATTTACTTTTAATAATGCTAAGAAGCCAACGCTCTGTGTCACTTTGACTTACAAAATAAAAATTTCAGTGGCCTAAAAGTAACATTGGCCATAGCCAAGTGGTTGTCTTAACAGTACGGTGCTATGTTTATCGTTAAACACTAGAATTACTGAGAATCTGGTTTTCCCATTTATGAACACACATTTCAAATAAAAAGTGTGTGTCTACCTCTTCAAACGAGCGTGGGGCAGGAACCATCTCTGTTGATGACCTTGAGCCAAGGACAGAAACTCCATAATTCTATAATGGGAGCCAATCTGTCCATAGGACACTCACTATTCATACTGCTCCCTAGGTTTTCGTGGTTGTGTTATATGGCTCTCCAATGTGTGTTTGTCGTTGTACCACACGTTGTTTTGGTATGATGTCCGACGTTTCGCTATACGTGCTGTGGAGCTCCTTCCGAGTCCTGGAGAAGCTCCCGGCACGTGCAGCTAAACGAGTTAATTATCGGACATAACGCCGAAACAATACGCGGCATAACCCCAAAAAACGTCAGACAACCATCAGCGGTTGACTTCCCACGAAGTGAAAATAATTGTTTTTTCAATCACGGAGGGAAGCTGGGCCGAGTTGACTGCTGATCAGGATTTGCAACCTTTCCATTGCGAGTTGAGTACTCTTAATAACAGTGTCAAATTGAAAAATATTACCACCATAAAATTGAGAGTCAAGGTGTTTTATCAGTGAAAACGTAATATTAATAACCAATTCCAGTGGTTGTTGGAAAAACACCACCCAAGATATGAATGAGGCACAGTGAATTATTTGACATTATGTGCATCAAATCATGAATGTAACAATAAGTGATTTAATATATCTGAATATCGTATGTAAAATATACATTTACATGCATGGGGGCTCCGATAGGCATTCTTCCCTCGACACGATGCCAAATTTACCAATCATTGTCTCATCTCTGCAGCCTTAACTACCTTTGTACTGAAGTCGCTCTTTATGATGTGGTGTGTTTTTTTCACATTCAGAAGAAAAATCTGAAGAGACAATTTTCTATTTGGGTCATGAAATTTGTGGGTGGGGCAATATCTTTGGACGTTTTGGTTTGTTTTTTAACCTAAGCCCACAAAGGTTTTGCATTTGGAGGATGTCACGTGTGCCGAATCCAAATATGACATCAGATAGTCAGTAACTCATCTTCTCAGTTACTTTTTAGGAGAATATGACACAAAATCCAAAATAATGCAGACACAGCCTTCGACCAGTTTAAAATATATGACTGCAGATTTGGCTCTCTGATGTGTTTTTGGCAGGCCCTACCATCTGTTGTTTGGCACGTTGTTTGTCATTTAGCTCTGCGTGTTGGTAGAATCGTTAGTAACTGAATTCAACCGAAGAAGCTACCAGCACTTGGAACGAAACGTCAGACCCCGTACCAAACAACATGACACGAAAACGCATAACTGTATAGCACAGCTGCAAAATCCTGTGCAGTAATGTTACTGTGTTGTGTACGTCTGTGAAAATAGTATCATCCCTTTACCTTGAAGTAGATCTTGCATCGCTCCAACAGCACCCTCCATTTCAGCTCTGTCTTCTGAACATCAGTCATTTGGGAAAATTCATCCACCTGCAAAGAAAGTGCCATTATGTTGTTATCACAAAAGCAATATACACTTTACATGAAAAACATGCTTTCAAAGGCCATGTTGCCTGATCTCATTAGACCTCGAAAGCTAAGCGGATTTTAGGCTGGATAGTGCTTGAATGGGTGATCACCACGCACAAAACTATTGTTTTAGGCCACTGTAATGGTTGCGTTGTTAGCAGGGCACAGTGCAGCAAAATTAATCGTTTGCTCAAACATCTTCACTCATCTCATTCATCAAGTCTCACTGACTAGCAGAGTGACGTACGGTCAAATAACCTTCACGACCCGCACAGCCTTGGAAGGTCCTCATTCAGCAGTGGATTGACAAAAGGGACATATATCTACATGTTTTCAAGAATCAAGTTCAATATTGATAAAATAGGATGATGCCGTAGCGTGTCACTGTTAGCTCATTGGACTTGTTTCTTTCATAAGCGGGCACGTTTATCAAATTTCCCCCCACCTCAATCCAACCAGCATCATAAATTGATACACCACAGTTAGCCGACCAGCAAGTCGCACGTGGTGGTGCAGGATGTCTGACCAGCGTGGAAGAGTGGGTCAAAATACCCTCTAGCCACCTACCTCTAGCTAGCCAAACAGTCACTTAGTTCACGATGGGTAAAGCCCATAGAGCTAAGTATATCTTTGTCAATGGCAATCTGGCCAAAACGGCTGTATACGATAGCAAGACCTCCCCTCAACTGTGGCGTGAGCATTCAATTGCAGGGTTTCACCTTTGCCACCTAATCGTGGCACAAAGTTTGTGAAAGATGCCAAATCCACCTCACGTTTTTGCTCGTCTCAGGCTATGCATGACGCCTGAATTTATTAACTGGAACGTGACTGCAGTGATTTCATCCTCAGCGCTTTCTCCAGCAGATGGGCAGATGCAGTCCAAGCAACCTCCCATGAGAACTGGTCTGCTGGGAGACTCAGCACTGGTGCATTAACATCGCCACATGCTGCCTCTGCGCTCCATTTATCAATTAATTCACCTGCATGTGTTATCACCTGAGACTGGACAACCTGAGGCACACTGTATATATTCCTAGAATTGGAGCAATGAGCCATCGATGGTTATAATAACATATTCTTTGGTTCTTTCGGTAAAGTCACCAAAAATAATATATCACGACGTTTCGATCGCAACACAAGCGGGTCGTCCTCAGGCGGAAAAAATCCGTCACCATTTTTTCTGGCCCACGCACATTTTTTTCTAATTTGAATTACCACCGCAGCGAGGGATAGTGCTGGAATGTGAATTTACAATTTAACACCAGACGATCACCAGATAACCCACTGATGAATGAAAGCTTCCCCACGGTTAGTCATGGTTTTTTTTTGTTACCATACTTCACCACACTATTCAATGCGGGTCGGTGAAAGAGGGGAGAGACCAAGAACAGTGGTAATGTCACTTAAATTTTGATTTAAAGCTTTCGTGACTGCAGGGATTCATCTTCTTGGTTCTTTCGGTAAAGTCACGTAGAAGGGAAGTAATAAAATAATAAAAATAAAACATACTAAAATTATTCTCACGACGTTTCGGCCACAACGCAAGCAGCCGTCCTCAGGTGAAAACCAGGTCCGTCGAGGCGACAGAGTCTGAATGACGGACCTGGTTTTCACCTGAGGACGGCTGCTTGCGTTGTGGCTGAAACGTCGTGAGAATAATTTTATTATGTTTTATTTTTATTATTTTATTACTTCCCTTCTACGTGACTTTACCGAAAGAAACAAGAAGGGGTAATGTCACTTGTCACTGCTGATGTTAGCTGTGGTGCAGAATAGAAATCATGTCGTTGACTTGATAGTGAAGTGCACTATTTAATTCTGAACAACTCCACCCTACCACCATTTGATAAATAATAGGGATGTAATGATCCATCTCTTTCACAGATTGATTAATTATCATGCTTCGCGATCACAATTCAATTCATGAAACAATTATATAATTCCCATCGTGGTGCATGCATAATCTATAGTAGCTGAAGGGTTTGGATGAGCAAATCGTATCCGCTATGCAGCATACGAATTGAAATTCAGAAATAAATTATTCTCACATGCACGAGTTGATGTGTAAATCTTGAGCAAACAAAAATCGATATTCATTGCCAAATCAATGAATCGTTACGTCCATAGTAAATTGTGTTTTATCGTCCTAATCTGTATATCCAAAACGGCAATGCATGGTAATGAATCCCAAGGATTAAAACATATTTCAAAAAAGGTTTGCCACAAAGCGAGAATGCATCTAACATACGTGGCTAAAACTCAACACGTTCATCAAAACACTGCGGCCTTAAAATGGATATATAAATACATCGTAGCAAATGTTTCAGGCAATGGCCCTTTTTCAGACAACATGAAGAAGGGTGTTATGAAAAGGCCCAAAACGTCGCCTTTTATGCATTTCTTTCTCCAGTTTAAGGCCCCAGTGTTTATTCACGAACGTGTTGAGCTTCTTTTATTGCGCTTGTGCACCAGTATCAGCAATTAATTTTGTTGAATGTCCATAGCTGGTACATTTGCGAGCAGGTGAATGGCTGTTGCACATAAATGATGTTCTATTTGATGGGCTAGAAATCAGAATTTTGGCACAGATATAATCGAGACGATAAAAAACAAAAAATCCCAAAACGAAAATTATGAATTTTGTCTCTCCCCTTACAAATTTGGGTTGATGAAAATGCGCATATGGAGGCTTTGAAGGGAATCTCAATGCAAATGTTTTCAAACCTACACACGTTTGTACATAGGAGATGTAAAGGTGCCAAATCCAAATATGATATCACATTTTCTCAGCACATTTTAGACATCCTATCAGCCACATGGACTTGTGGGAGTGCATAATTCCAGCATCCTAGCTTCAACACAAGCAAACGCTGTACTAGTTTGACATTCAGTGTTTCATCAGCAGAGACAGACTTTCTTGAACCAATGCTGGTGAATTGCCAAACGTTTATAGGCATATTGCAGATGGGATGTATAAAACACCTTTACTTTTCACGTGAAAGGACAGATATGGGAAGGAGGCATATTGTGTGCTCATTTCATTTTGATACAATTTATCGGTGACATGACTCAGGGAGAAAACACGTAACTTTACATTCTTAAACAGAAATATAGTACACCTTAAAGTAGACAGAGCTGTTAGGGAGTGTCGTCAGAGTGAATATGGGTTGAGACTTGGGAAAATGCGGCAGATCAAAGTTTCACTGGCGGTTGACAACGGAAATTATGAGTGAAAGTGTGACCAGAGACAAACGGGGTCGATGTCATCCAGGAAAAGGCAAGGTTAGATTGTGTGAAAAAGTGGACTGGTGTGACATATGTCTGGCTGAAGCAATAGGGGCAGTGAAGAAGTGACTGGAGAAAGTGCACTCTGCAAGTGGGTACCACAATCATCGGCTATGATCAATCCATAAAGGCCTCCAAAAGCCATCAACATCTCTCATGATTCTGTGATGTAATAATCCACGTCACCTGATATTGCTCCATCTCTGCCGGTGGACGGAACCTCGTTACATTACTTGGTCGCCACTGCGTCATTATTCTCGATACATTAGCCACAATCTCTTCTAGCAATGCATCTTGCGCAAGGCTGCTTACTTTTCTTAAGTTTGCATGTCACAGACCTGCGTGTGTTCTATAATCCACGTCTCCCTCTTTCTGTCTCTCAATACTATTTTCAAGCAGACATATCTCCATGCTCTTTCTTAGACTCTTCAGTCATTGTTCCGTGTTTTTTTTGCTATCGACCATGTGTCTGAACCTCATGTCATAGGAGGTAAGTACGCACTAAATTAAGAGGCTACCACAGTCTCTAGATAACGGATGAAGGTACTGAATTAATAATTAATATTGCCTTCTGCCCGACTAATACAAAAGGGTGGGGCTGATGCATTGCTCTTACCGTGCAGCCCAGCATCTTTTCGGCCACGGCCCCTGTGACCCAGCAGTTGTTGAGGCTTCCGGTGCAGTCGGCAATCTCCATCGGCATCTCAAACTTCCTCACGGTGGCTGTGTTGTTGAGCAGAGTGGCGTCGCAGTTGTCGTTTGCGCACATCTGACTGTCGGGATCTACCGAGCACTTGCACAAAGAACTGCACGCAAAACCCGCCACCCCGCCGAAAAGAAAAGGTACATTGAAACATTAATAACGCTCATCACTCTCACGGATTAACTGGCCTCATCGCACAATAAATTAACAATCGTACCAGTATTGGAAATTTAGCAGCTGCTATAGTTTTGTTTAAAAAAAAAACAGGCAAAATATGGAAATATGACAAACTATCAATTGGGCTCTGGGTGTTTTGGCAGAGGTGTTTCGTTACGAAACACATTTGTATTTATGTGCTGTATAAATCCAAATTGTATTGCATTGCATATCTTTTATGGCCGCAGAGATATGGCAGGGCTGGATTTAGGTATCTTTGCCCCTGGGACGCAAGAGCTAGTTTGGGGAAGGAGTTGGTTCAGCATGAGCACGAGACAATGAGGGAAGGACTGAATAAACTGTCCTATTTTTCTTAATTTAAAAAATTGTCCTATATGTTTTTCATAGGCCTCTTTGGGGTCCTGGGCACGGGACAAATGTCCAATTTGATGCTGCGATGAGTACGCTCGACTGACAGGCAGCCGCGCGTGAGTTCAAATTCCGGATGGGGGTCAACTCGGCTTACAATCTCTCCGTGATCAAAATGAATAGTATCACTTTGTGAGGAGTCTACATTCATTGTTGTAGAGGGTCACTGATCCCACCGTAGCAATGTGAAATTTACACCACCAGCTCAGGGCCACTGGAAAAAAGATGCCTAAATATCAGTGTATGCATTCAGCAGAACCTTTATATTAGATTAGATGTATCCACAATACCAATAGGTCAAATTGAAGGGGTTAGATTCATGTGTTGGTAAAAAGTTCCTTTATTTTACGTTTTTATCGACAATGTGCTAATGTCTCCAAATCGCCAAGGCTATGAGTGTTGGCCATTTCCTTAAGACGTGAATGCATCCAATAGTGTCTCCCTGCCCATATATAGCCATGGCATTCGTAAGGTGAAGGTGAACCTTCATTATTTTTCCCGTTTTCTTGGCTGATGCTAAGTGTGGTTGCCTGCTAAAGAAATGTGAAAGTCATATTCGGCCCTCGGTAAGGAAAATATTATTTACCCCGTACTGTACAGGAGTCAAAATGTTTAAAGGGCCGCTCATGTAGACTATTTTTGAAAGGGCTAAACATGTTTAAATATAAGGGTGCCAGATCTGAGCTTTGGTTGTGGATGGAGTAACACAGTGCACCCAAACTGTGCAATAGTGTCTGATGTTCTCAGGCTCATGTTTGACCTGGTGTTGTCATGTTGGGAGTGTTATCAAAAAGGTTCCTCATCCCCTGCCCTATCGCCACACTAGACTCCACCACATACACGGCAAGGGCAAACAAAACACAACACCCATCTGCTTATTGAACGCAATTGTGGTCCCGAGTCGTAACAGTTCATTGAGTCGTAGCGGGGCGTGGGGTGAATCGGTACATGTCTAACAGCATTAAATCTCAACTCCGAGTCACGAATCGAGACTAATGAATCCTTTGAACCAGTGGGCGTGCGGCTTTGCACAGGGGAGGCTTAATAATTACCATCGTACGCTCATGACTTTGCTGGCACTGTCGTCGACATTGAGCATGGAGATGTACATGCACCCGATGCCGCAGACAGGCATGGGCGATTCTGACGCTTGGAGAGACACCTGCTTTTCCTTCATCTGCTCAATGGTATAGATGTCCTTTATGGTGTTCACTGAGAGGGATAATTAATGACAAAAATTGCAAGGGAGCAGACACGCCAATATTTTACCGCAATTCAAATCCGGGGGAAAAAAATAAAATTAGGGGGTGGTGTTGCTGATGGGCTGTCATGCTCGCGAATTACACTTCACGCGAGCAGTACTCACAGTCAAGTGTTTTGAGGCCTTCCGGAGAAATGTCTTCCTCAAAATTTCCTGCTGCAAAGTAGTCATTTGCATAAGTAAAGAGAAGCTGCGCCTCCTGGGTATCTGAGACAGAGGAGGAATTTGAGATGATTACTCTACACGTTCATTAGTAGTGTCGGCAGCATGTACACATGGTGCACTCTGAGGTATCCTTGTTTTCATCATCAGCTGTGGTCGATTCACTGCTGGATGAAGGCCTCTCCAAGCTGCTACCACCTCTCACGATCCTTTGATGTAATAATCTACCCAGCACCTGCACACTTCATTACTCTATCCCCTCGGTAGACGTGTTTTCACATGCATTATTTTTCTTGGCTGTCATCATTCTGGTTTGGTATGAATGAATACAAACTTGTATGATTTCAAGCAATTTGAAAAGAATACACATGAGATAACATTGTTTTTAATTTACGAAACAGTTGCATATTAGAACCCGCTTCAAGGAAGCAGTTTATTTTCTTAAATGAAATATTTGATATAAAAAAAAATGGTTGCGTGAAACTGATTTATATAACTGTATTTCGTGTTGCCGTATTGGTTCAAATATAATACTGCACTTAAAACCCGGTGAGTTTGACTCCGGGTCACGTACAACATTAGTGGTAAGTCATTTGTCCTCCACGATTCACTAAACCGCACTTGACCAGCATCGTGAATTATGGTCATACAGTCCCCATGGCCGACACAGTGAGGAAAGCCTTTTAGCCAGCAGTGGGTTGGCAAAGGGCTGCACGTTATTATTGTTAATACTGTTTCGAGTCAAACATGGCAAGTGAAATTCAAGCACTATCTCTCACAGATTCAACAGCCAGAAAGAAAAGGCATGCAGGTCTAGAACAAAGTCTCAATAATAATCTCATCTTGATTTGAATAATCTCATGTTGGCATGTTAAGAATGCTCGAATTACTGTCATGTTTTGTTGTTGAAGACACCATCTAGTGTGCAAAATATAAACTACTATGACCAGCCAATGACAAAGTTACATGGAAGCTAAGCAGGTTGAGCTTGGTTTGGTACTCTAATAAAATCAGTGTTGTCGACGTCTGTGGGGATACTCTGTCAGCAGGGGGAAGGGCATCAAAATGCATTGTTGTACTGTGCTATGCCTCAATGGCTATGCTAGCCACCTTCATCAACGAGCACTGATCAGTGTGGTGAATTATGGCCATTGGATTGACAAAATGACTATGTATGTACATATGCTATGAGTAAGGGTGGGCTGGAACAAAACAAAATGGCTGAAACTCCAATGCAAATTATGAAACTTTATATCCTCATGTAACTGGCAGGTTTACAAATGTTATGATCTCGTTTTTGATCAGTGACCACAAGTGTCAATTTAGAAGCAAATCCATGTGGTGTTTTTTTTTGCCACGTGGAAATTTCACATTCGTAAATACATGAAAAGGGCAAATGTTCAACACCACTGGCATGTCCCTCTCCAATTCTGTGGTGTAACATGCAATGACGTTTCTGCTTCTATAGCATTTGAAAGTTACATTTGGTGTTAGACACATGCACAAAGCCAGCCTCATTTTGCACAGAAATGTCAGGAAAATTCAAACAATCAGGCCATGTGGCATACACGTGCAGACTGCATGAAGTGTTTTAAACACACGCGATGGTATTTTTATATAATAAATAACGAAATAAATACGCGGTGAAGGAGCCTGTTTAATTGCTGTAATTACATTCAATATTTTTTTTTATAAAAGTGTGTAACAGTCCGTTGGTTGTGGCATTATTGGCAAGGGCTCTCTGTGAATATCAAAGCCTCAATTCACATTCAGTAGAGTACAACAGAATGGACTGTACAGTTAACTCTATATTATAATCCATCGGCTGATTAATCACACTTGTGAATTTTTTTTAATGAAATGTCCTTAAGAGCACGCTGGGTTCATTATTAGCTGCTCCTCACTCGTGGAGGGACATTAACTTAGTGCACACGTGACTGTGAATATTGGCAAGTAAAACAATTTAACAGAAAATAAAAACAGATTATGCATTCTGCATCTTCAACTCCATTCTATGTGGGTAAGCAATACATGTGTGTGTATAGCCAATTTATGTTTTTCATTATCCGTGAATTTGTTTAATCTGGGCCACTCCTCCACCCCACTGACCCCATTAGCCCGGATAACGAAGTTGACTGCATTTGCTTTCATATATGAACTGTGCTTATATACGCCTGTCTGTTGTCCAGTCAGATGGACAGAGGTGTTTCCCAGCATTTTGTCAGTTTGATAACAAGCTCCATCGTTCATCGCGTGCCTTTGCTCTTACTTGGATTGGTAGTGATGATGGTCTTGGAGATTGCTGTGGCAACCATGGACTGACGATATTTGTCAAAATTGACCTTCACGTCAGCCGCAAATATCACTGGACAAAAATGCAATGAAATGTCTCGTAAATGTTACATATAACAAATTAGCATTGCCATGTTCTTCATTTTTATGTTTTTATTCCAATAGGGAACATTTGAATCAGGTTGGTAATGTAATGCATATTCAATTGTGTGTCCTCTATTTAAAAGCCTAGTAACAGCGAGATAAGAAACAAAGGGCCCAATTTACAAGTTGTCAAATGTGTTTGTATAAAAGCATATCAGTGCCTCCGTCACCAAGAAGAGTGAGACGTAATAGCAGGTGGCTCAGCGGTAGAACGAGCGGCTCGCAATCAGAAGGTTTGCAAGTTCAAATACTGTTTGAAGGTTGACTCAGCCCATCGTCCTTTTGGGGTCGATACAATAAGTACTACTTCGTGGGGAAGTAGGGGTTGTCCTGAGGATAGACTTGCCATAGTAATATATTATTTCCACATCTGGCTCAGGGCTGTAAACAGAAGGTGAGCACCACCTCAATGCTCATTTAAATAAGGCATCACTTTAACTTGACTTGATGTATTTTGTCTGTTTTGGCGAGATGTTAATTTTGCCAAACATCTGCTTTTCAAGGAACATATAGCGGTAGCTGCACAAGGAAATAAATGTCATTAATCATAATTTCTACAACTGAATTGCAGAAAATTGTGACATTTACTCATGGAACTATGCCAGCGGCACACAACGACCTACCCTTGTGAATGATGTCACAGGGCTTCAAGATCAACCATCTTACAGCAAACAGAACCCGATGGTAACAATTCCCCTTGCCCATTACAGTACTAGGAAACTGTGGCCATGTAACCAGTGTTATACTCTGACAGAATACTAAATGTCCTCGTAGCAAGCCCGCTGTTCACTATGCTATGCAGCCTACATAGGTCAGAAGAGTCAAAGTGGTTGGTTTACCTCAAAGATGCACGGAGCAGTTGTCATCTTATTGTTACAACCCTGAGTCAGTGATGGCAATTCCACATTTCTATGGTGGGTGCTATGCCCACAGGGATATGTTGTCAGCGGAGGCCAGTGCGTAAAAATACATTGTTGTACTGTATTAAGCTCCGGCAGCTGTGTTCACTGCCATTACGAACTTGTGCTAGCCAGCGTAGTGAAATATGGTCATATAGCCCCCATTACCCACAAGTTGTGGCTCAAATAACCCCCAGTGGACTGACATGGTGGGGGAAAGGCTATCCTTAAGACGATCGCTGTTGATGTCCCACAAACTGGTCGTCATTTTATCAGCACCAAAGAGATGAAAGGTTGAGTCAACCCCTGACTAGGACTTAAATTCACAACCTTCTTATTACAAGCTGTCCTCTTTAAGCAATGTGCTAACTGACTGAATATACATTATAGCTACCAAATATTCTGAAAGGCTCAACCAGGACACATAGTGAGCCCATTGTCAGCCCCGCTCAATTGTACATAGCTATGACTATTCAATCTCCAGTCCTGCACAAACAGTTCGTGGCCTTGCTCTTTCTGACGGTAGGCCCTGCCTACAGCTAATACACCCTTCCCACTCTTCTGTCAACCACATCCATAACTCACGCAGCTCTGCCCTTTGCTAATATTAGAGCCTGAGGCCAGAAAATGTTTTACTGTGATAAAAATCCCGATTTTCCCAAAAGTTTTGGAATACTGGGACAGCATTTTTTCAAGTGGGATCCTTTGTAGCTTTAACCTATGTGCAGTGAATGCAGGAAATACATCGCAACAAAAAAACCTCGAATAATTACTCACCACACTGAGGAACATTGAACAAACGAAGCAAACATTCTTTGATGTTAAGCCTTTTAAGAAAAACATTTCACGTTCAAATGGATTTCTAGACTTTTTTTTATCCGCGTAATGTACCAAAAAACCAAGTGACAGCACAATAGGCTGTCACTTAATAGGTGCAAGTTGTGACAGATGCTGAGGTTGCACTTACATTCACCACAACTAGAATGCACATTAATTTCTGTTTGCACTGCCATTTCAGCTGTCAACAGCTATATGTGGGTTTTATGTGAAGGCAGTGAGACTTGGATTACACAGCTACAGCAAATAATGCTGGCTATAACAGTAACATATAAAATATTGCAAGAGTATAACTGTATCGAAGTGGCCTGGTGGCTGAGGGTTCAAAGCAGTGAACTGGCATTGCTGGGATTCTGGTTTAAGTCAGGTTTCTGGTGCCTGTTATTCAACCAGGGTTTCAATTGCAGCAAGTTAAGGGTCTCAACAGAGTCAGCAATGACTGACTACACATACAAAAAAAATTCAACAAATCTGACAAAATTCAAGTTCTAAGAGTTAAAAAAAATTGGTTTCACTGCCACCTAACGTTTCTTTGTCGTGTTCCTAGTGAATTGACGGACCAAAAGGAGGGACTAAG
Source organism: Lampetra planeri (assembly GCF_965212315.1). Taxonomy (NCBI): domain Eukaryota; kingdom Metazoa; phylum Chordata; class Hyperoartia; order Petromyzontiformes; family Petromyzontidae; genus Lampetra; species Lampetra planeri. The sequence continues at coordinate 3,264,564 of NC_136141.1, forward strand.
CTCCCATCCCAGTGAGACCTCGAATATTCGTATTTTATTGATATTTACCAGACATCATGTTTAATATTTAAAAAAATATTATTAATGTCGGGTCCTATTTAAGAAAGCTTGTAATTTTAGAACTGCCCCACCTTGGGATGCTTCTAGACCTGCATCTGCCATAGTGTGGATAAAAGAGGTAATTTGATGGAATCTCATATATAGTTTGGTGATATCTCCTTCTGCAGGCTGTTCTCTGCACTGCTCTGGATGATTCATGAAAGGAAATTTCTTTATCTCGTGACACGATGCCAAATGCACAAATGTAATACTTATTCGGAAAATGGTGGACGAACAATGTATTGCTTCGTCTATGCATAAAACATATTTTGAATCACAATAGAATATTCTTGGTTCTTTCGGGAAAGTCACGTAGAAGGGAAACAAGAAAATAATAAAAATATAAAACCGCCACTTTTTTCAAATTTTCTTGCCGTGTTTTTCACACCTGATGATGATTGCTTGTGTTGCAGTCGAAACGTCGTGAGAATTTAGTTTTATATTTTTATTATTTTATTGTCTCCCTTCTACGTGACTTTACCGAAAGAACCAAGAATATGAATCCCTGCAGTCACGAAAGCTTTAAATCACAATAGAATAGTTAAACAAACCTGTTTTCCGAGGTTCCCACGTCTGTGCAAGCTGGATAGCTTCTTTATTCCAGCTAAAATAACATCATAACATGTTTCATCAATAGAAATGAGTATAACAATGGCATGATAATAAACAATGTATTTTATCAATGAAACGCTCAGTCTGAAGACTCTCTTCAAGAGCATCCCTAAGTGAGATGGCTAAGTAAAATGCTCTGTCAATTCTTTAAGGGGTGTTTTTTTTTAAGTGGGCTAAAAATCGATAGCAAATCCACACGTGAGAGGATGTAGTACTAAAATTCCATGCAGGTGGGTTCGCAAACCTAGTTTCTGTACTCCCATCCTCCCAATACCTCACAGCCTAGGGGATTATAGAGTTTAACAAATCGACGCGATCCACAAACCGTTACCGGGTTAAAAGTACACATTGACAAACACATTGCAAATCCCGCTGTGGCTGATGACAAAATGATACATGCTCTGCCTGACATCTTTGCAATTGTAAATGAGTGGAAACTAATAAGAGCCCTTTGCATTATTTAAAAGCTACGAGAGCACTGCAAGCTGCACTGTTATTCGATTGGCCGGTCGCATGTGGTAGGGTAAAAGTGTGGCCAGCACGCCTCTTCTTCCAAGATGCTTTGCCAGCATGGAAGGGTAGACCAAAATACCCTCTATATAGGCTCTCTAGAGCTCCCTGTAGTGTAGGCCCTTCTGCTAGCAATGACATGAGTAAGCAATTGCAGGGCTGCACCTATTACCTATAGCACTGAAAGTTTTTAGGCTTCAAATGTGCAGATTAAACGCCGACACGGTAGATGGGTAATGTTCTTTACAGAGAAGGGCAAGTGTGGCATACATTGTTTACATGGGGGATAGTTTTGCACAGTGTAGGAGAGTTTGACTTTTATTGTATTGTTTTGCACTCTAAATCTATAAAACTTACAGCACAAAATGAAACGAGTTGACAGTTTCATCAAAGAGGATCACATCACAGTTCTGTCCCGGCCTGTTGTCCTTGGTTACGAAAGATTTTGGCTCTGAAACCTGGTGACATGAGAACGTATGTAAAAAAAACTGTCGATAACAATGCACTTAGAACGAATGGTGGCACACGTGACAAATGCATTTCAGTGGACCTTGCCTGAGGTTTTTTTTTCTGTAAGCCAACAATTTCAGCCCGCTTGTCTCTCCAGATTGTGCTATTATAATCTATGGCTTGAATGCATGTCTCAGTGTTTCTGATATGTTGTGAGAGCAATGCTACTACTGACCTCCAGACTGTCATCAACGTTGTCTGACTGTTTGAAGATATCTAGCGCACGTCACTATGTGCATCCATACGCCATGATGTGTAAGTGTGGTAAAATTTTACCAATGATTACCAGGGTACATGTCGTATTCGATATTGAACAAAAAACATCTTTCATGGTACGTGCAATGGATACATATGTTTAGAGTAAATAAATGGTAACATAATTGGTACCTGAAAAGAGAATAACATAAAAATAACAGGATCTGATAATTGTTTTTTTACCCTTTTATCTGTCAACAAAACTGACAGCTTTTTTACAATGAGTCATGTTTGCATTGACCACACACAATACCTGCGGTCGGAATGCAAACAAAAAACACAACTCTGATAATGAATGCACTGTCCTTGAAATTGATTGGTCCACACCCGAGACAGCTTTTCTTAGAGCCTAGTCTCACATGGTGTTGGACCAGATGACGCCAAAAGGATAATTTAATATATCTGGCAGTGACAAGGCCCAGGGAGTGCTTTCGCTTCTTGTTGCATACAGTAGGTTCACGGTTCAAATCTGGCAGGCTTCCTTGGCTTACACTGCAGGTGTATTCACAGGTAAGATACATGCCGTCTACTTCACAGTTGACCTTATTAATCCTGACATCTTTTGAAAACAATAGACATTGTATGCTGGTGTCAAGGTCCAATTTACCTGAAAATTATTCAGTTGGTATCGCACATAGCAACATCATCCCCGACTGTGAAACTACTGCAGGTTATGTCTGTGAAGCATGGCACATACGTAATAACCTTGCACTTTAAAAATGGCGCGAATAAGAAATTCATTAAATGATTAATTTTACGGGTTTTGTTGTTGTTACATGGTCACTTAAAGAAAAATCTCGACTTTTGGTTGGATTGCCCTTCTTCAGGCAATTCTGAGGCTTGCCAATTTTTACTCGGAAATTATATAATTGGCTAAAACCGCGTAGTAACATTGCCTCCTATTGCAGACTACAATCGTCAGTAAAACATACCACCATGCTAATAGCCTTGAATTAGAAGAATGGCAAAAATATCTGTGCTAACGATTTGATTGAGTCTTAATTAGTCTTGGTAGGTAAACATGGGTGGTGTCAGATTATGGACTCACTTAGGTGCAATGAGTCTTCAATGTCATATATGTATTTGAATGCATCGCAGAATTCAATATGCAGATTGCCCAACTGAAGTATAATGAGTGTTCTCATTGTGTGGACATTTAACAGTTAGCCAAATGTGATAGATTCAACCCGCTGTAATAAATGGCAATGTGAAATTACATAAGCATTTGAATATCAAAAGGTTTGCACAGTGTCCTGGGTTTTTGTACGTTTGAATGAGGCTATGTGAAATGCTAACTGCTGTGTTTTTAATTGTTGTTATTACGCCAAATGTGTGAGCAATACATAATCCATCAAACTATACACGCCTATATATATGACCAGCAGCATGTATGTAAAATACACATATGGACTAGGGTATTTTCACTAAACCTACATGTGTTTGCCTGTGAACCCAGTAACTATATGGGAAGGAAGCTTTTGTTTATCGTTATTAACATTGACGATACTTAATTATTATTTTGTGTTACGTATTACGTAATTTTGCGTCAAACTAGGACCTATTTCTTACAGAAATGGTCCATGCCCATAAACAACGGGCAATTCGCCAGCATAAATTTAAGCAAGCCTGATTGCTGATGGACACTGAATGTTGAAACTGGTCCAGAGTTTGCTTTCAGATCGTTATCGGAGGTCAAGCCTTGCATTAAGGGCAGGATAATTATTAATTCGAGCCTCAAAAACGTGTTGTATTTGCCTGTTTGCAAATCAATCGTAAAAGCTGGACAACAGACTATGTAGCATCATACCACTGAGGCTGTGCCCTGTGAATATGAAATGTTCAGCGACTGGTTTTGTGTGATCAGCAAAAACCCAGGTCACCCTTGCAAAAAGAGGCAATGTTTAAATGGGTTTACATTATTTCATTTCCTGGTTAAATCAAGGATACAAACACACAATCATTGGCATAACCTCTCTGGTATTCCCTGAATCTGTCTGCTGGCCAGCTCTGGGTTTCACCAATGTGCATGGGCAGGGCATTTTCTGCATGAGGCGCAGTATGTACAGCACAATGGTCATAGAACACGCAAATTCACGATTTGTGTAGCTATTTTGTCTGTCATGCCAATTTTTTGACGGATGTACAGCAATTTCTGTGCAAAACTTAAACTCATTCCACCACTACTTTTCACTTAATTTACAGAATGCCCTTAACTAGGAGGTAGGGTTAGTAATAGTATGGGGTTAGGGTGTTATCTAATCATGGCATTTTCATCTCTCATCATTTATCATTGCCATCAACATCATTTATCCATCATCAACATCATATATCATCCTCATCTGTCATCATTTATCATTCCCTTAATCTTCATTGGCCATATTATTATAATCACTGCCTCATCATTGTCACCATTATCTGCATTCTCATCATGATCATTGCTATCCTCTTCATCATTATCGTTGTTTTAATTCGTGCTTAGCCATCTTTGGATTCGTGCCATATTTGTACACTTTGAGGGCAAACAGAACAACCCTCACGCATAAGCACATTATGCGTGTATGTGTTTGCATAGGTGCTCGTGAAACAGCATTTACCCCAACTGTCTGTGTAGGCTATACAGGGTATCTTTATCTTTATGTGAGATGGACAGAATCTGATTGGTTGGCCAGGTCTGTTAGCAGGGCAAGCGTGTTGACGTCAACAAGCATGACTCCAAATCATTCTCGACACTCCCCTTGGCTAATTGGGTTGGAGTAAAAAACTGCTCCACATATTTTTGTTACACAGTTGCTAATTGCAGGCCCAAAGGCCCAACGTTTCAAGCAGCCAGTAACAAACGGCACTATAAAAGTTGTAATAGATAACATTTAACACGTTTCTGGAAATGAGCAGGAAGATAAGAGCGTGGGAACAAAGTTGAACAGTACGAGGAGAGAAAACAGAAAGACCTACAGTGTGGTGGTTGAAAGCAGTGTGGATGAAACAAAATGCTTAGTCTGGTAGACCGAGTTCTCAATATGAATGAATGGGTAAATAAATAAACTTCACGTGAACATTTAGCAAAGTAGTAGTGATAGAATAGTGATAAGGAAGTAACTGACCGCAACTGACTGGAGAGAATTGGCGAATGCCGGTTCAATCAATCTAAATGTTTGTGATTGCGATTGTGAAAATGTATTGATGGAACCATCTCTCGCTGTAAACCTCAATATTTCCTGAAGATGACCAGTTGGATAAAATGTTAAGATATTTCTTTCCTTTCAGTGAAAGTATACACAACACACTTTTCTAATATTTACTAAACTATTATTTTATGTAAAAGTTCACTGAAGCAGAAGCTTGATAATAGCCATGTCTAACATCTGCAGTTTCCAAAAATAAAATCTCGTTTTAGTATCACAACTGCAGTATTATAGCACTAAAAACGTTCTGAATAAATGTATAAATGGTGTTAAACAGAATATTGAGCAATGTATTCATTCTATTTCTGCTTTAAAAATAATTTTCTGCATCAGATCAATAAATGAAAAAATTACAAACACTATCTGCCATTACATGCTTCATTTCTATATACAGATATTCATTAATCTGACTTATTACTCCTGGGTGTATAGATTTTTTTGAATGGAACCTAAATACATCCATTATAGCATTTTCCAGATGACTCATATGTTGCCAGAACCCCAGAAATGAAATGTCTTATCTCTTGAAATAATACTTGAAGCCAAAAATATATCAAATAAACAATAAATTAGCAGTTAAATTTCGATTTAAAGCTTTCGTGGCTGCAGGGATTCATATTCTTGGTTCTTTCTGTAAAGTCACGTAAAAGGGAAATAATAAAATAATAAAAATAAAACATAATAAAATAAATGTTTTTGTTTGCATTCCGACCGCAGGTATTGTGGTCAATGCAAACATGACTCCTTGTAAAAAAATGTGTCAATTTTGTTGCCAGATAAAAGGGTCAAAAAACAATTATCATAATAAATTAGCGGTTATATTGGGGAAACGAAACGACATGTGTGTCTCTCTGTGTGTCTCTCTAGGTGTGTCTCTGTGTGTGTGTGTCTCTCTCTCTGTGTCTCTCTGTGTGTGTCTCTCTCTGTGTGTCTCTCTCTTTGTGTCTCTCTCTGTGCGTGGGTGTGCCTCTCAGTGTGTGTCTCTGTCTCCTTCTCTCGATGTGGTGTTGTCCCTCGTATGTTTCCCTCGTTTTCTAACCAGCTGAATGTCTCACTAGCACAGCCATCGCTGCGTTGGTTCATTTACATTGACATGCTAATCTCTCACAATACAATGGCCACCCCCTCAGCTCTCGCATCAAACACAACCCTTTCCACCCCCCCCCCATCTCGGTTCCCATCTTTGGATTTCCCTCTCACTTAGGCATAATCTCTAGCTCCCACCTTCTTGCCCGATGCGGCAACCCCCCTCTCCCTCCCTCTCGGCTCTATATATAAGGACTTGTTTCAGCAGCCTGTTTCTCTCTCCCACCTGAAGGTGATTGCTTGTGTGTGGCGATCGAAACGTCGTGATCTATTATTTTTTCTACCTACGTGACTTTACCGAAAGAACCAAAGATTCAGCATATAAAATGTGTATACAAATTCGAATGATTTATGTCTGACCACAGGTGCTTCCAAATTTGGTAAATAAATAAGAATGTAAATGTATTTTTCCGAGATGTAATTACCATGGCCAATAAAAAAGGTTCATTTGTGGCTTTTATACATAAAACAGCATGCGATGGCTCACTAGCTCTGACATTGCGGCGATGCAACTCTTTCACGTCCAGTGAACGGTGTGATTTGATAACGCTCCATGACATTACTGAGCCAAGGTCCGGTTCGCACCGCCAAACCCTTGCATTATGCCACTTCAGCAGCGACAATTAGGCTTAGCGGCTGAGCTATTGAATTTGCAGGTGGTGCAACTACATCAGAGTTCCAAAGACCAGGGGGGCCCAGGCGGTGGCATACAAAGAGTTGGGGAAATTGAAAATTGGACAGTGGGGGGCAATTACATTTCTTGTGGCAGGGTCCATACCAACCATGCTACGCCACCCCCTTTAGCATCGGGGAATGGGCTGGGGGGGGGCTTAGCCTTCTGCTGAAGTCTCAGCCCCACTTCTAAATTACAATAATCAAGTAAAAAAAATATCGGTACAATATTTAACACCATTGCTAGTTTTCCCTAATATACATATGGGTTGAGAGCTAGAGCAGAATGCATGAAAGACAAAACAAATTCATATCATTACTCATTCTGTCTAGCGTTTCACATTTGTTTAAAGTTTGTTTAACATTGACTTTGTCATTTAAACATCGTCACGCCACAGGGCTGCACTCCGCCACTAAACTAAGCTGCAGTAAAATCCTAGACCGCCGGCTACTTACAGTCCTGACACCAACGAGGATGTTGATGACTTCTCCTTGCAAGTTCTGGCCATTAGCGAGGATGTCAGAGAGTGTGTAGTAATCGTGGCTTTCCTTCGTGGGCAGGTGCAAGAGAGGCATCATACTCGAGCCTTCTTCTCCGAAGCACAAAGTCACAGCAGAGTGGTTTTCGCTGATAGTCAGTTTGTAGGGGCTGAAGATTGTTTAGCACAGGAAAAATAAGATGCATGTGCTATAATAAAATGGCATTCTTTTCAAAACGGCAACGACGTGACATCATTGCTATTCAGGTGTCACACTGGTTTAAAAATACTTCAAGCAAAATGAGTACCAATTATGATTACAGTGGCGACTATTATTTTTAAATGTAATTGTTAAGTGTCAAAGAACAGGAGTCCATAATTAAACTGCTATAATAACAAAATGTTATTTTTACAGCAGGAAATCAGCTAACACTGATAAGCAGAGGCAAGGCTGTAATTTATTTTTTAAACAAATTATGTAACGACGTACAGATTACGCAATGCTGCCAATCGGTCCTATTTTATGTGTCAAGTTTTTAAAACACATATATAACATTTGCTTAGCATAGGCCAAAAGTCCAAAAAACGCCAAACGTCCAGCAACAAACGGCACTACTGAAGGTGCAATATATGTAAAGAGTTTGTACACTGTATTTATTACATTGCACAAGGTTTATAAGAGATTGGGAAAAGAGATCATGGGAGAGAATTCCGAAGGCGAGCCGTGTTGGGAAAGATGCAAGAAGAGAAGTGCTTTGACTTGCAGTGGTTGAACGCAGTCTGGACGAGGTGGAAGTCATGAGTCCTCAACGTGGCGGAGGAATCAATGACTGAACTGTGACCCTGGTATTAGTGATAAAAGATTGATGAGGAGATGACTGACTGCCGGTGAGTGAGTGACTGGAACGAACCCGGTGAGTGCTGGCTCATCAATCGAGCCAACTGCTTTACGCTGGATCCCATCAAGTGCAGAGAGATAGGAACTGGGTGCGCCAGCCCATATGTGATACTTATGGCGATACCCCAAGGTACCAAATAATACAAAATGGCCGAGGCAATTAAATATTTTATTTCTGGGACACTATTTTTTCCAGGGGGTGTACTTGACTCCGCGACTGGGGTACCAATCAATCCGAAATCAGTGCTACTCCGCGATGTCGAAACGCAGCGAGGACGATTGCGCTGAAACCCTGAACACTCGTATGCACCATAGTGCATCGTGTACAGCTCGTTGAGATGAGTCGATTGCCGCATCCTCGACCATCAATAGACTAAAAATTACTGCATCACGGACATTGTGCGAGAGCCGGGGTACTATAGTACCCCGGGGTACCGCCATAAGGTTCATATTACAAAAAATATTCCAACTTAGGCCAACTAATGCTTTTTAGTGGCAGCAGTCATTGAAATACACAAAAAGGTAGCTTATGTAATGCCTGCTCATTAACATTTAACACACACTACCTTGGAGTCCATGGCCTGAACTTCTCATCCTGTTCGATATCCTTGTGTCGGACAAGGGGATTCTGGACTTTCACTTCACACAGAAACAAAAATAGCAATCGTTAAAGAATACACAAATCCAACATACAAATAGCTATAATGTCATATACGTACTTAGGTTGTGTAAAAGCTTTCCAAATAGGTTTGAAGCTGTGTTAGTAAGAAAGAATGTTACATTGACTTTCAGGAACACTAATAATTCGCCCTTAATACCACAACAGTAACATATTAAAAGGTACACCGCAGTGATGTTCCCGGACTGTTCAAGTAATGAAACTTGATTTGAAGCTTTCGTGACTGCAGGAATTACTCTTTGGTTCTTTCGGTAAAGTCACGTAGAATGAAAATAAATTAATAGAATACGACGATTCGACTGCAACACAAGAAATCGTCATCTCTCTGTCAAATTTAGTTCTACCTGATGACGATTGCTTGTGTTGCAATCGAAACGTCGTATTCTATTATTTTATTTATGTTCAAGTAATGCTCTGGGAAAATCACTTGCAAATCATTTTTTTCTTATGAACTGAGCTTTTTTCATCATAAAGAAAGCTTTGAATACGTGTCACAGTCCAGGTTACAAGCCTAGGTACATATATACATACACAAAATAAAGAGCAATGTTTTTTTACTGTATTTTCCTTTAATGATTAAGGCACATTTAAAGTGTACAAACTATTAGTCTCATGAAATTTAAACGTATGCTTTTTTTTACAACAGTTACTTACCAACTTCTCCAATCTTGAAGCTTCTTGATAGGTTGTGAATGAATGTATCGTCGCCCCAACATTCCACATTAATAAAATAATTTGGGGAATCCCGCAAAACAAAATCAAAGGTGAATCGTTCTTTTTCAGGATCTGCAGACTCGCGCAAATCAAACAAAGCTTGACGTGAGCACTGCGAGATTTGAACTATACGAGTAAATCATGTTTGTATTTTCCCCCCCGATTATATTCCAATTGCGCTGCTATCGACGTCAGATGAAAATGTGTCCAGGGCATCACCGCGTGCTCGTAAAACAGGCTCTGCAAGATATTATCATGGAACTACTTTTAAGAGTCCCTTCAATTACCGTTTAGCCATGCTAGAGGTGCTGCATTTGATCACATACACTCATATTAATATAGTATAGAGATGTTCCTCGCATAGCAGCGTACTGCATGGGAGCCGAAATGTAAATCGTAAATGATGATGGCAGTCAAATGGTGAAAGACAATGTGAATTCCTATTGCATCTAAATGTCACCGCATCTCAAGATGCTCTACAGAAAGTAGACATATTTATTTGTAGAAATAATTTGGCAGTCATAGGCAGAGTAAAAAAGGAAGGTCTTGAACTTGAACATGTGCAGGAAGTTGACAGCACGAATGGCTGGGGAAATAACATGGTTAACAGTAGCCTTGTTACCAAAAAATACTTATTTAAAATGACTTGAAAAAATACGAAATAAAATTAAACAAATGTAATATGCTTGGTTCTTTCGGTAAAGTCACGTAGAAGGGAAATAGTAAAATAATAAAAATATAAAACAATTAAATTCTCACGATGTTTCGACTGCAACTCAAGCAATCATCATCAGGTGTGAAATCAACAGCAATCAAATTTGTGGATTTCACACCTGATGATGATTGCTTGTGTTGCAGTCGAAACTTCGTGATAATTGTATTGTTTGTTTATATTTTTATTATTTTATTATTTCCCTTCTACGTGACTTTACGGAAAGAACCAAGAATATGAATCCCTGCAGTCACGAAAGCTTTAAATTAAAAGGTAATACGATGGGTTTTTTGTGTGTGTATGTGCAGCCATTGTTGGCTAGGGTGTTACTAACAACTCACTACACAAGAGAATCAAGATTAATCATGGGTGGGTGAAATCCAGAGTCGAATCCAGAATCTGTGGTGCCATCTCAACGCAGTTTCCGCCCACTAAGCCATTCTGTCACCTCCATGAGTACATTTTCAATAATGCTGTTATGGTCATTGTGAAAAGTGTTGCAAATACTCAACTTTTTCGACTTCGACATCCTTTTGGATCAGTTTTCCCAAGAATGACACCTAGAATTGTCTAAAATTAAAACAGTACCATTATTTTAAGGATGACTGCATTCTGCACTGTTATACATATTTCAGTACACGTGAAAATGCAACAGACATAAATGCAATTGAATGTTTCCTTATTCTTCGGGTTGTTGGCATTTTCTGGCAACACACATCATCATGGGTGACAATGGCCCATTCACACACAAACAAGTAATCACAATGATTTATGTAAGATAAAGTGATATAGCGTCATTACAGGTAGAACAGATACAAATGAACCCACGTACTACATTGCCATACCCTGGAAAACTAGGCGATTGCGACACTGACGCTCACGGGAAGGGAGAGAGTTTCCCAAATGTTTGTGTTCCACCAACACTCGCTGCCAAAGTGCTGGATTACACGCGTGTGCCACCACTGCCAGACCAATACATATATTGGTTTATGCAGTGAGGCTTCACTTGGTGTGTAAGCAGTTTGGGTACGTGAGGTAAAACCTTAGTTGATTACCATATTAATAACATTTGCTCATGTGCGTGTTGGCCAACTTCAACCTCTGGCAACTTTAGCCATACCAAATTTGCAATAGATCAGAATTAAATGTGTAAACCAAATTATATTATTGGGAATGTACATATCAGCCTAAATAAAGCCTATATTTATTAGAGACATCAATGTACACTGGCATTCAGACAAATAATTTGAGAAAACCTTTGATGGCCGCTTGTAGAGTAAGCGGCTCATAATCAGAAGGTTGCGAGTTGACCTTGCCCATCATCCTTCTTGGGTGGATAAAACAAGTACCAATTGGTTGGGATGTCAACAGTGGTTCTCCGATTGAGACTCGCCCCCGCTGAAGGATTGAGGAATTTCCACCACTGACTTCAGACTTAAACAGAGGATAAGTACCGCCTCAATGCTAATTTGGGGAAGAAATCACTGACTTTGAGTCACAGACCAGCTGTGCACATTGTACACGCGACACTGGCTGTATCATTTAAACTCTGGAACTAACCGAATTACTCTATAAATCGTCCATGATTGAAGATTGTCAAGAGCGCATCGGGTAAGTAATAAATAAATGCATTTTGGATATGAGAGTATGGATTTCCACATGAAATGAAAGTGCACTGGGCTTAGTTACCCTTCCAATCCACACCGTTATCACACCGTCTCAATGTTCCAGCATACCCCCCCCTCCATCCCATGATTTATAAACCCAAGGTCCTGAACATACCAACCCGTGCGGTGCCCAACAAACGTAAATTATAATAAACGCGCGAGCTTGCTTACAACATTCATTGCACTGGGGTGCAGTTCTTCAATGGTAGTCTTGCTTGAAGGTGTTGGTCTGTAAGTCATTGTGCTGTCCATCACCACCGCCACCACCAACAACCTCTCCTCCACTTGCAGTAGAAGCAATCCTAACACCTGGGCCATATGAAAGTGAATATCACAATTTGCTCGTCATTAATACTGCTCTAAAGAGGACAACGCACTGGACCGTAATTACATACAGATGCAGGACCATATATATTTTCCATCTTTTAGTTAGACATTTTTTTTGGCGATACTGTTGTTGGCAGTGGCGCACAAATAACAAAAAACCGTAATACATGTCACTAACAGGGCCAGAAAAAATATGTACACCGTATATAAAAATAGGAGACATTTCAAGCAATGGTCCTCATTAATAGTAGAGAAGTGCCATCGCCCGAAACGTCGGCTATCATGTTTAGTAAATACTTTATTATTTAGGGCATTGTTACTACCAAATGTGGAGGGTTTTTTTTGTAATTCGTGCATTGAATTGCACTTGAACAGTGGCCCCGTTTCGTCAATGGACTAGCGGACGAAGCGGTGTCTTACCAACGCTTTGCGAATCGTTTGACCATACTTCACCACGCTGGCATTACCTGCCAACCCATACGATTTACTCTGTATTCTTGCACAGGGAAATATAGTTTTCAGGTCCATACGGCGTACGGCCGTTTCAATTGCGGGCATAAACATTTTTTGTGTCTATTTCTTTGTGTTTCTACCCTTATGATGGGGACTTTGTAGGATCAACGTTGAGATTTATAAGGGTCACGGGGTAACCAAGAATGTCTAATTTGGTCTGTAATAATGTAGGGCACTGATAAGGGGTTGACAGGTATTTAGTGGTGAGTGTCTATTTGTGTTTCTCCTTTGTGATGGGACTTTGTAGGATGCACATTGAGATTTATAAGGGGACACGGGGTAACCAATAATCTCTGAATTTATCTGTAATAATGTAGGGGCATTGATAAGGGGTTGACAGGCACGCTTTCGTCAATAGACTACTGGACGAAGCGTTGCACAGACGATTTGCTAATCGTGCAATACTTCACCACGCTGGTCATTGCGTGTTGAGCGCGGATACGAGAGCATAGATGAGTACGGTACAACGATGGACCTTTGCTTGTACTGCCCAACACGTAGAAGATGTGCAATTGGTGGTTGTACGGATCGTTTAGTCATATAAATCAAATATAACCAATATAGTAAGCCTTATAGATTACAGAAAATGCACGTCACATATATTATTCGTATAGGCTATAGTTATATATTATATCTTACTTATTGTGTATACACACAGATGCCATTCGCCACCACCAAGTGGGAATGACGGTGCTTGTGCCAGGCTAGGTGAACAAGAATGCCACGTTTAAGAACGAGCTTCAGAAAAGTTACCTCAAAGTGCTGTCGAGACTTAAGTTTAAATTCGGTTACGGTAGATGCACTGCTGTTGTGAGGTAAAACATTAGCATTTAAAGTGATTTGTCCAGCTGCATAAAACTCATGAAGGGAAACGTCCCTTTATATTTAGAAGTAAAAATGAGGAAACATTTGTTTAACGACCACCGTATTAAAATGCAGCAAGGTTTAAAGTACGTATTGTCTCCAATATCGTAAAGAATAGTTTTTAATATGCTCGATACTTACAACAGCCAATGTAATTGTATTTACAGCTTCATATACAAACACAGCTATGGAAAAAATTCTCGCCGTTTATAACTTACGACATACACAACAGAGTCACGGTATGCAAACACTAATAATAATCACAAGATTACTTCATAAATATTTTGTTGTTTAAATTGTTTTCATGTAAAGGAATGCACGGGGTTAAACGCACGTCCGTTGCCTTGGCGACAGCTCTCGCGTTTCCCGCCAAACTGAGAAGACGTGGCTCGCGCGAGTGACGTCACCGCCACTCAATCAATCGGCCAATCACAATCTTTCATTTAAGACTGCGGGAGGAATCCGATGAGCTATGAAGCTCTTAAAAAAATATTCCAGTATGGGGGGGGGGGGGTCAACAAGTTACGACAGTAAACAATACATGAAGAGAAAAAAATGATAGGAATGCTAAAAAATATTAGAGAACATGGTAATCAATTCCTTAAATCAATATAAATAAATACATGATTTATATAACATCGATTTATCACGATCGACCAAGGCGGCAAAGATAAAGAACAATAAAACAGTCCCAGACCCACAGCAAGATAACAAACAGCCCTTCAATATTCTTGGTTCTTTCGGTAAAGTCACGTAGAAGGGAAATAATAAAATAATAATAAAATTATACTTTTTCATTAGTATTTTATTATTTCCGTAATAAAAATAACATAATAAAATAATAAAAATAAAACATAAGCATGTTTTATTTCTTTTGGGGGGGGGGGGGGGCAGAGCTTTGTGACGTCATATTTGAGGGGGGGGGGTCTGACTTTTTGTGACGCCGTGTGACTAGGGGAGGCGGGTCCAAAACAGTCTAAAATCGCGTGACGTCATTTATGGACGGCCCCTAAGTTAGAAATCAAATTATTATCAGTGCCATACCTTATTACAAACCAATTCAGACCAAATGGTCATCCCGTGCCACTTATAAATCTCAACGTTCATTCTACAAAGTCACATCACAAGGAGAGAAACACATACAAATAGACAAAAAAAGCTTTACTGTTGTAAAACAGGAAACGTGACACATATTTATGATCGCTTTATTTTACAAAAAAACATCGTTGCAAAATGCTCGTAAAGTAAGACACACCCAAAAACTTACAACCGGTGTCAGTAAGGTTTCACAATTGTGGTCACACACCCAAACCTACCAGATTATACCTCACCCCCCAACATCCGACAGGAATGTGTGTACTTATGCAATACTTAAATACTTTCTTTATTTATGTTTGGTGACTTACTGACTACCTTTTTTCTTCTTTGTTCTTTCGGTAAAGTCACGTAGAAGGGAAGTAATAAAATAATAAAAATAATAAAATAATTCTCACGACGTTTCGGCCACAATGCAAGCAGCCGTCTTCACCTGAGGACGGCTGCTTGCGTTGTGGCAGAAACGTCGTGAGAATTATTTTATTGTTTTATTTTTATTATTTCATTACTTCCCTTCTACGTGACTTTACCGAAAGAACCAAGAAGATGAAACCCTGCAGTCACGAAAGCTTTAAATCGAAATTTAACTACCTTTTCTCTATTTTGCACTCAAATCGTTGTTTGTATTGTTTGTTGATGTAACGTTGTTGACCCCTTGACCCTACTGGACATGTGTGGAAAAAAGCTTCATAGCTCATCGGATTCCTCCTCCAGTCTAAATGTGTTTAGTTTTTTGTTCTTCCCACGCACCTCTGATTAGCACGGTAGGCTATGTACGGTATAAAAAAATACTTGAACATCCATACATTCCGATTCTGAATCTTACAATGCAGACAATATTGGCTGTAGATTTAACTGTCACGCTCAAAATACGTCGCATCTGATTGTGCGCGAAATAATTATTCGATTTGTGCAAGTTACGTGAGAATAATGTAACGCGATAAAACAATACCAAGACAATGAAAATGGAGTTTACAAAAGAGAAGCAGGTTCGACATGGCCTCTGGTCCAAGGATTTAAATGGAGTCCCCCAAATATCCCCAAGTTTTTGTAGTCCAGGGTCTGGGCCCCTTCTAGCCCAATAGGCCCTTGTGAATTTGAATTTCCTGCACACTCCAATTTGCACGGTTGGCTTACGTACGTGGATAAGTTCAACATACAATACATACATAAACTCATTATGTCCACCACTTGGGCTGAATTGTTTCAACAGGTCTCTTTCGAGTAGTCTGGATTGCAGGTTTTTCCTTAACATCAGAGCATCTCACGTTCCGAAGATGAATAAAAAAAAAACGCGGAATCTTAATTTTACCATGATTTATTCAAAGTACATTACGCACACACAAAAGCGGTATATTTTAAAGGGAAATACCATATCCATACGGTACACTTGATATTTTAAGCAACATACTCATAATAAAAGATTGCTAATGTTAAATCAATGCGCTCGTAAAAATCTAAGTGACCCAGCGTGTTCATACATTTTCAAGGGTCATCAATTCCTGATGTGTATGTGTTTGTCAATCCGCTGCTAGTTGAAGGCTTCCACACACCGTGCATCATGGGGATTTGTTTTCACCAGACTTCACGTTGCTCGGTGCGGTTTGGAGAAGGGGGGACGGGGAGGCTCGGAATATGTTCAAATATCACTCGCCACCGATGTTGCAGACACGGTTCCTTGTAAAAAAAGGTTTCAGTTGTGTTGCCAGAAAAAATGGGGGAAAACCCTATTCCCAACATAAATCATGTTAATTACATATGTTTACACTGTCAACTACACCCATTAAACACCACCACTTTAGAATGTGGCATAGAATAATAATCATACGACTAATCTTTGACAGCACTTTGTCAATCCAATGCTGGAGGAAGACTTTTGCACGGTGTTTGTCATGGGGGCTGTTTATAGTCATACTTCACCACACTGCCCATGACTTGGGATCGAGCTCATGTTGCCGGGTTCACAGCGCAGCGCGCAATCTGCAGTGCCGCTGCTCCCCCCCCCCCCCCACATACATTGCCGCATGAATACTCCCGAGCAAAATGAGCAAACGTACATCAGAATTACCTCGGGGTTGAATCTGCTAGGCTCATAATCAACGTTTTTGGGTTTAGATCGCGTAATTTATAAATGTGTCGTAACCCTCCACCACCCGACACGGCCAATCAGTAAAAAAGTGTCACGTTGACAAAAGACAAATAGTTTCACTGCTTTAGCCCACCGGTGTGTTGAAGCGTGAAACCACAACATTTACAATTTGAGTAGTACGACGTTTCGCTGGTAATTGCATCCAGCATCATCGGGCAATTCGCCGTGTCGGGTGGTGGAGGGTTACGACACATTTATAAATAACGCGATCTAAAACCAAAAACGTTGATTATGAATAATATTGGTCGCGAAAGCCTACGTGTTAAACTGATCTGCAAGGCTGTTGAACGCATTTCTAAAACTCTTAAAATCAGACGATAATGTTTCCACAGCAGTCGAATTTCTCCAAAGGTTATTACACAGTTGATGATGACAAAAATAACGCTGCCAACATCACAGCTGCGTGATTGAGTAAACAGTCAGGCCTACCAGCTAGCTACATTATCACAGCAGAAGTGCCTAATTGAATTTCCATATCACGGCCAGAGTAATCAAGTCTATTATGTAAGTTAATAAGAAAAGCTATTCTGTATTAAAATTGGTTTCCTTTTGAATAAACTTTTTATCAATCTTGATTGCTCTTCTTTCTTTCAGCAAACTTTAAGATGATGGGTTCTTTCGGCTCGAGTAGTCCTCTTATGCCAATTTCAGCCGGAATCTGCAAGAGGCGATAATGAAAAACAAAGCAGAACACACTCGCAATGAATTCACTTGGGCCCTGTAAAAGTAGGAGTGTGTGACTGTACGTCGAAATTGTCTGCGCGACTGAAAGAAAACGTGATCCATTTATTTTAGATCACAAGATGCGTATATGTATTTTATGAAGTTGTTTCAGATTGGGGTTGTTTTCGGATACCAGATTTGTTTAGATTTTTAAGGCCGATTTCAGACCTTTATATCAGATTCAAATGACACTAAATGAAATAACTGGAGACGTTAATTGTTCCATTTATAAATTTAACACAAGGCTTGCTCAGTAAAGCAATAATCTCAACGTCAACATTTTGTACATTTAAATAATTTTGACAACATTTTGAGCCATGTTTTGTCGAAATTATGTTGCGAGAGGGCAGTTTTCGGCAGGAAATGCATCATGGAAGTAACACCACGAACGTGACATCACTTCTTGTGTCGTCATAACTTCGGATCAATCCAGAACCAATTTTTATTTTCAGATCGTCCTAAATTTAATCTGCAAACCCGATTTTCAGATTTTTTTTTTCTCGTAAATCCAAATATCAGGAACTCGTCCCAAAATATCTATATAATCCTGTCAGCTGTATTCCAACACAGCGGCAAGTGAAATTGCATTAGGCCGTCCGTAGTTCATGAAAATTGAAAGTGTATTTTTTGCAGATTCTTTTCACGCCCGTGAATGTGTGCTGCTGCCCACAAAGGTGGGGGCGGTGGCGGGAGCGGGGGGGTGTTGAAATTTTAGGTTATATAACTGGCAAAGTTGCATGTGGTCTACAACACTGTGGTAAGATTTAACTTGTTTAAAATCGAACTCTTTCTTACCTTTGTCTCTGGGCAAGTGACCAATGTGAAACGCCTCAGCAGGCTCACGATGGCGATCTTGACGTTGATGAGAGCAAAACGCATCCCAATGCAGTTTCGGGGCCCAGCGCCGAATGGCAAATAGCAGTACTGATCCCTCTGCTCTCTGGCCTCCTTGCTGAATCTGTCCGAAATCGAGATCAACAACATGGCAGAGGCTCGGTCTCATTTGCAGCAGTTTGTTATGTAGGCTAGCCGTAGTCTCAAGCCGCACCTCACCATAATAAAGGCTCAGTCATTTGTTATGTAGTCTAGCCGTAGTGTCAAGCCGCACCTCACCATAATAAAGGCTCAGTCATTTGTTATGTAGTCTAGCCGTAGTCTCAAGCCGCACCTCACCATAATAAAGGCTCAGCCCTTTGTTATGTAGTCTAGCCGTAGTCTCAAGCCGCACCTCACCATAATGAAGGCTCAGCCCTTTGTTATGTAGTCTAGCCGTAGTCTCAAGCCGCACCTCACCATAATAAAGGCTCAGCCCTTTGTTATGTAGTCTAGCCGTAGTCTCAAGCCGCACCTCACCATAATAAAGGCTCAGTCCTTTGTTATGTAGTCTAGCCGTAGTCTCAAGCCGCACCTCACCATAATAAAGGCTCAGTCCTTTGTTATGTAGTCTAGCCGTAGTCTCAAGCCGCACCTTACCATAAAAATAAAAAGTGGGCCGTTCCTGGCCCATCCCCCCCTCTCAACCAGTATATATACGGAGTAGTATCTCTTGTAATCTCTCATTTACTTGATACAGCTATCGTGCTGTGACGGTTCCACCTGAAGACGGAAGCTTGTGTTGCCTCCGAAACGTCGTGATTTAGATTTTTATTTTATTTTGCTTTTATTAACTTAAATTTTTTACCTACGTGACTTTACCAAAAAAACCTAAGAATATGAATCCTTGCAGTCACGAAAGCTTCAAATCTAGAACAAAATGGGACTTGTTTAAAGCTTCCACTGTAAATTCCAACGTGATATCGTTTTTTTGTTCCTTCATCACAATGCTAAATTGTGCCTGTGGTCGACACGTACATTTACGGTTTGTAAAATCAAGAGAGATTTCAAAACGGCATTGAGGGGGGAAAAAAATAATGAAGACCTTAGTGGTATAGGTGAGCTCCCGATAAACCTCGCCACAAAATACGTTGTTTTGCACTCGCAGAAAAAAACAAATTGGCCCACACACTTTGCTGCAACGCTTCATCCTTGGGGGCCGGTGTTTCACAACATCCGTGCGGAGTTTCACAACATCCGTGCACGACCCACCAAACCTCGCTGCTGCTGCTGTCTCCACAGCACCGGATCACAGGTTAGCCACGTTGCAGGAGCGCAGCCAACACCGCCGCCCGGCTAAACCGACAAAAACTACGCAGTCGGACCGGCGGCGAGTTATTACCGTTCAGGCCGGAACGCCGTGGGGTCATCCCAGTGCTCCGAGTGACGGTGAATGACAAACACGGGAATGCCGATGACCGTGCCCTTGGGAACAGGGATGCCTCCCAGCTCCACGTCCATCTTTGCTATACGTTCCAGCCTCCCGGCTGGCGGGTACAGACGCAGAGACTCACTAACCACCATGTCCAGGTAAGGCAGCTGGGACACCTTCTCATATGTGACCTCCTCCTGTAAAGTCACAAACAAAGTCAAATAACCCCCCACCCAATCCCCTGTATAGCTTCAACAGACTGTTGGGGCAAGTGCTGTTAGCGAGTAGCACCTATGAAGGCCGGCACGGCACACGAGGGGGTGAGTGGCCAACACCACGCCCGACCGCCTCTGTCTCCCCAGTGGCGATGTTTAACGCACCGCACCAGATGCTCATTTGAGGCTGAGTCGACATACGAGAGGCCCAGGATCGGTTCACATAATCGTGACCAGTGTTGGCCATAGGCAGGAATCGAACTCACTACCGCTCCCCAAACATGAGCACATGCCTTCCACTGGTTAGAGAAAAATTGGTACGACATGAGGTAATAAAGGAGATGATGATATATGTGGAATTTCTTTCACACCATACATAGCCAACCGTGCTAATCGGAGGTGCGGGGGAAGGACAAACTAAACACAAAAAGCAGTTCTAAAGAAATGACTTTTCAATCTATATTTAAAAGCGCATAACTCCAGTGGCTTCCTGATATCGGAAGGAAGAGCGTTCCAGACGGCCGCAGAAGCGCATCTGAAAGCGTGTGATGCGGTGACCATCTTTGTTCGACGGCTAGCCACAATCCGCTGCAGCGAGTATGACCGGAGTTTGCGTGATAGTTTATGTTTCTTGACAAGGTCAGCGAGGTATTGTGGTTCAATTGTGGCAAGCACTTTGTGTCTAACGAGCGCAACTTTAGAACGTATTCACAAACACGGTGTCGGATCGTGCAGTGCCCGTCACGACATGCGCCGGATGAATGTTGTACACAACGCCGCAGCTGGGCAATGTTGTTTTGATGACCGACCTCTGGCGGCAACGTGGCATCGATCTCCTCGAAGAGCTTGTCCTGCACGTCCGCGTGCACGGCCAGGTTGTAGGCGATGTAGGTGAGTGTCACGGCCGTCGTCTCGTAGCCCGCCAGGAGGAACACCATCGCCTGGGACAAGATCTCGCTGTCCGTCAGCGCTGCAATCCGCCAAGGCACGACGGACGGACAGACGGACGCACGGACGGACGGACACGCCGGGTCACGTGGCGTAACCGTAAATTCGTACAGCCGCTCGCAAGTCCGCTCGTATCGCACGCCGCCGCTGCAGATCCACGCGCGCTGTTAGTGCTGTCCGGTAACTTACCTGCGCACCGTGACTTTGTACAAGCGTACACATATCCGACTATGACCACATATCCGCCAGTTCCCAGCGAGTTGGAATTATGCGACGCTGCATGGCACTGTACATTTCAATGAAAGTAAAAAAAATATATACATATATTTTTCATGTTTGCTCGATGTTTTGCTTTCAAATTGGACATGGCCGTTTTACCTTTGTACGGGATGATGCCACCGTGCTCGTCCAACAGCGAATCAGAAATCTGAGCATCGACCATGGTCTGTAGGAAGTCCACCCTGTCCTGTGGGGCGGAATCACAGAATCACAGCCACCGATGGGTGTCCACACGTGCACAACATGCGCGGGGCAGATCTCCCGCTCCGTGGCTTCCACATATCAAAATTGTAATATTCGTCGTGATATCACATCACTACTGGTCCCCCCGCCCCGCTGACTGGGCCCTCAAAATTACGGGCACGATGCTGCTCCCCGTTCGTGCAGTTACATCCACCCTCGATATCGCTTAATGCCACACGCGGGGCAATTTACGTATATCGCGCAATTGCAGCCGGGTCTTCCCTTTGCAGCCGTATCTTTAAGATTTAAAACGTCGGCACACAGCGTAGCAACGGGAACGCGTGCGCGCGCGACGATTATTTGAATTCCGACCTCCTTATTAACGTTTGCAAACTGCACCGTGGAGATTTAAAACAAAAAGCATTCGAAATGCGCGATGCGTTCCGTCGCGCTACGCTCGCGGCGCCTAATTAATATTACAGAAGAGAGTTTTGCCGCGCCGCGTACAAATGAAACGTGAACGGCCGTTTGTCTTCGTTGACACGGTGCGGATTTTTCAGTGCACAATTGTCATTAGTCTCTCGTGTTGAATGTAGTCGTGCCGAGCTACGAAAGGAAAATTCACGTGGACAAATGTACGGCTGTGCATTTAGAGCATGCTTAAACGATTCACCGCGAACTCAATGCATCATTACGTCACATCTCAATCATTCCTCCAATGCCCTGCTGTTTGTTAAGCCTAGGGGACTCCCATGTGGCAGCTGTCGTTGTGCAGCACAAGTTGAACTCAGCACTACTATGTGGGCATTATGTATGCATGTTGAGCTTCTTTCGGACCGTAGGTAGCCAACCCAACGTTGACCCAACGTTGACCCAACGTTCCATTTTTTTTTTTCACTGGGCTGACCCATGACGTACCGTGTGCTCGCCCTTGCGACGTTCATTCTTCAGGCGTTGCAGGTTGGACATGAAGAAGGATAAGACGTCATTGGGAAACATGCTGACGTTCATCCGGACCAGCAGCGGGGTGACGGCCGGGAAGAATACTGCGCCGCGAGGGGATAAACGCAACGTGAGAAAGAGCATCGCACCGATGCACGCGTATGCACAGTTGTACCTCCTGGTTATCGATCCAGCTACTGGGGCACCACCGTGGCGAGATGTTAACTTCCTCGCCTGGTGTGCAGGAGAGTCGTGGGTTCGATCCCGACTCTGATGCTTGTATATTTGGAGATCACGTGGATTTTTCTTCGGGTCCTCCATTTCGTTTCTCCACATTTAGAATCGGCGTTGCGTTTAGAGTGCTTGGCTGCTAGAAATTTGCACGTGATGACAAGCCACTTCATTGAGCCATCATTTGTGGTGGCCAGGTCGCTTCTGAAAAAGAGCCACGCAGCTCAGTGTGCCTTACCTGGTAAAATAAAGAAAATAGTTTGAGTACTATTATCAAACTTGACGGCCGATCCCTAAAGTACAGATAACGTGAATGAAGAGGTAAACGTGCAGCCCTGAAAGTCATTTCTGGTAGAAGTGCCTCCACTAAAAGGCTAGTTTGGCCTACACTTCCACTCTGTCAAGACGTCTTGTAAGAAGCGTAAGTAGCCAACTTCCTTGCCCCAACACATGCGACCTGCCGATCATGGACGACCTGTGGTGTTACCCATTTATAGCTGCCGGGTGGACGGAGGCGGGCGGAGGGATTGAGAAACTTGACCCCCTTTTGTTTCAACGGCCGCGCCCGTAGTGCGTATTTAGGGGTCGGCACGGTTTGAACCGACTCAAACTGGTTTCAAATTGAGCAATCCAAACCAAACCAGCGACGACTGAACCAAACCAAACCAAAACCAAACCAAACTAAGCTAAACCAAACCTCTTAAGTTGGCTTGAACCAAACTAGTTTGAGCCGGTTCCACCCTGTCCAAGCCAAACCGAGTCGGTTTTCGTAGCCCCAAACCAAACCGAACCAGTTCAAACAGAGCCAAACCAAACCGATTTGGTTCGGTTCAAACCGCGGTTTGGTGGTTTGAGCCAAACCGTGCCGACCCCTATGCGTATTAGAACCGGCGGCCGATTCCACGTGCATCGGAAATTCGAGGGGACCCGAAGCATGTATGGAACATACGTTGAACTTCTTTCGCACCATACGTAGCTATCGCGCCAATGGGAAGTGCAGGGAAACGACAACAAACTAAACGCAAAAAAAAAGCCGTACGCATTTAACGTGATTGGCATTTTACATCTGATAACTTTGCACGAAAGTGCTGTTATTCCCAATGAGATTTTTCTATTTTATTTCTTTAACTTCCAACCTACCATTACCATTATTATTTCATTTTAAATCCCGTGACATCCACAATGGCTCAGAAGCTAATGAGACCCACAGGGCTGAGCCAGGCTCCTTGGTGAAAATAGTCAACTAACCATTGGCCCAACAGCTGTTATGGTTTATTCGGCATACCGAATATTAATTCATTCTGCTCCAAAGGCCATAATTTTAAGTCGCTGATGTACGATCGAATTAGCCGATTGCTACAGTGGCTTTTAACGGGCAGTACAGTTGTGCCAAACCTTTCTCCACTGTTTGGTTAGAACCCATTTCAAATCGGTAGCTGTAAACAAAACAAAACATATAAATAGCACATTTGCTTTAATGACACAGTGCTCCCCGGCAACGCATGAATGAGTTTGCATCGGATTCATTGCTTATACGGAGTGCTCTTGCTAAAAACATCTGTTGTCCCAGCAGCATTTGTTAAACGAGGCCGACTTTGCTGATGAGACTCCAGAGGTGTGGACTCGAGTCATGTGACTTGGACTCGAGTCAGACTCGAGTCATGAATTTGATGACTTGCGACTCGACTTGGACTTGCATAACAATGACTTTGTCCCACCTATGAGATGTGGACTCGAGTCATGTGACTTGGACTCGAGTCAGACTCGAGTCATGAATTTGATGACTTGCGACTCGACTTGGACTTGCATAACAATGACTTTGTCCCACCTATGAGATGTGGACTCGAGTCATGTGACTTGGACTCGAGTCAGACTGGAGTCATGAATTTGATGACTTGCGACTCGACTTGGACTTGCATAACAATGACTTTGTCCCACCTATGAGATGTGGACTCGAGTCATGTGACTTGGACTCGAGTCAGACTCGAGTCATGAATTTGATGACTTGCGACTCGACTTGGACTTGCATAACAATGACTTTGTCCCACTTCTGTGAGACTCATTAGAAGCCTTGGAAACCGGACCAGACTTTTCTTGCTTTAACAAATGCTGCTTGATAATACTGGTCGACAGACCCAACGGGCCGATGGGACTAAATACATTCTAGATTTGAAGCTTTCGTGACTACAAGGATTCATACTCTTAGGTTTGTCGGTAAAGTCACGTAGGTAAAAAAAAAAATAATAAAAAATAATAGAAATAATAATAGAAATAAAATAATATAAATCACGACGTTTCGGAGGCAACACAAGTCTCCGTCATCAGGTGGGACCGTCACAGCTAGATTTACTGTCTTATTATTATTATTTTTTTCCTACGTGACTTTACCAAAAAACCGAAGAGCATGGACGAAAAACATATTTGAATTTTTGAGACGGAAATACGTTCTGGTTTAAAAAAATAAAACACTTCAAAAAAAGATCCCATTCTGCTCATCTCATGCTCACCCTTCAGTGGTGGTGCTGGTCTATCGCGGGCCACAATACGTAATATTTTGACAAGATCCCAGCGAGATGGCAGCAGTGACAAAGACAAGCGGCGGAGAAGTTGGTCGGATTAATGTAGACATAAGGTGGAGCTGTAGAGAGTTGAGCGAAGGGAGATGCAGGCGGACAGGACAAGAGATAAGAGGATGTTATTCAGCTCGTTACGTTTGTACGGACTTGAATTTTTAGCGGATGTTTGATGCACCCTTATTTTCCATGAATCCGGGGTCCCCCTTGAGCTGACCGAGGCACTACGCCTCTGCTTGCTTTGCTGATATCGAACGCCACCACCACCACCCACCTAACAACGAGGTGGGACGTAAATATAGGCCGACCTGTGGGAGAAGCCTCGGGCCTGCCATGAGAATGTGGAGTTTCTTTCCGATGACTCGGGGGCCAATGGGAGAAATGAGCACTACACGATGCTCATCTAAGCATGAGCATGGGGACACTTAAAAGACGTTGGCCTTTTTTTTTTACTTGAGCCAATGTCAGTGTAGCGTACCACAGCCTTTCTTTTTTTATGTTTGCCCCTGGCTACCATTGCGCTTTATGACATTGCCGGTGCACTCATCTTGGATGATGCAATATTCGTTCAACGTTTTCTTGTTGCTGCACGATTACTTCAGGGCCCTATGTAGAAAATCTGGAAAAAAATGTTTTAACACCGCCAACACCCCCCCCCCCACCACCACTACTTGGGAAATTTCCAGATCCGCTTCTGACGCAACATGACCCTTTCACCGAGAGCCCAACGCCTGACTTTTGCCTCACCTCGGCTGCTTGTGAGCGGGTCATGCTAACAAATGAACCCCCCCCCCTCGCCAACAACAAATAACAATTTACAGCCACAGCGCCGCAAGCCCAGGCACGGGGAGGCACGATGCAAACAGATGGCGCCGGAAGTATTTTATCGCGTGGAACTTGGAACGTGGGCCGTATTTTGATAAGAGAGCCGTGCGGCGAGTGCACGGCAGCGAGGATGTCTGCCTCCCCACTCGGCACTGTCTCTCTCAAGCCCTTCCGGGGATGGAAAGACGCCGGCCCCCGGCTGGGATACCGCGCGGGGGAAATTTTGAAAGGTGGTCGGCACGCGAGGGTCCGGCGGTGGTGGGTGGGTGGGTCCAGGGGGTGAACGTCGGAGCCACGTGTGTGGCCAGCCACCCGGTAACGACGCCTTGGGCCTGTCATGAGAATGTGGACGCAGGCCCCGGCTGGGATAACGCGCGGGGGCAATTTTGAAACGTGGTCGGCCCCACGGGGGTCCGGTGGTGGTGGTGGGTGGGTGGGTCCAGGGTGTGAACGTCGGAGCCACGTGTGTGGCCAGCCACCCGGTAACGATGCCTTCTTCAGGCCCCGAAGCGGGCAGCACTTTCGCTCGAGGTAGGAGCTTCCTGCTAACAACCTGACCGATGGCGGATGTAAATCTCCAGCGAAACGTGGGCACCCATTTGAAGCTTTGCGAGATTGCTCTCCAATCATGCCGGCGATGCTGCTGCTGCTTGAGCGGCAATGAATTAGGCATGTTTTTGATTCATGTGGAACTTTTATTGCTGCTACTCCCTGTCCTGAGCCCTCCAGCTACGAACAACCTCTATAACTACTATCACTACCCCTATCACTATCACTATCCCAACCTCTATAACCACTATCACTATCACTACCCCTATCACTACCCTAGCCCCTATCACTACCCCAACCCCTATCACTATCCCAACCCCTATCACTATCCCAACCCCTATCACTACCCCAACTCCTATCACTGCCCCTATCACTATCACTACCCCAACCCCTATCACTACCCCTATCACTATCACTACCTCAACCCCTATCACTACCCCAACCCCATCACTATCACTACCCCAACCCCTATCACTGCCCCTATCACTATCACTACCCCAACCCCTATCACTATCCCAACCCCTATCACTACCCCAACTCCTATCACTGCCCCTATCACTATCACTACCCCAACCCCTATCACTACCCCTATCACTATCACTACCTCAACCCCTATCACTACCCCAACCCCATCACTATCACTACCCCAACCCCTATCACTGCCCCTATCACTATCACTACCCCAACCCCTATCACTATCCCAACCCCTATCACTACCCCAACCCCTATCACTGCCCCTATCACTACCCCAACCCCTATCACTGCCCCTATCACTACCCCAACCCCTATCACTACCCCAACCCCTATTACTATCACTACCCCAACCCCTATCACTGCCCCTATCACTACCCCGACCCTTATCACTACCCCAGCCCCTACCACTACCCCAATCACTACTCCTATCACTACCCCAACCCCTATCACTACCCCAACCCCTATCACTATCCAAACCCCTATCACTACCCCAACCCCTATCACTGCCCCTATCACTACCCCAACCCCTATCACTACCCCAACCCCTATCACTACCCCAACCCCTATCACTACCCCAACCCTTATCACTACCCCAGCCCCTACCACTACCCCTATCACTACCCCTATCACTACCCCTATCACTACCCCAACCCCTATCACTACCCCAACCCCTATCACTATCCTAACCCCTATCACTACCCCAACCCCTATCACTACCCCAACCCCTATCACTACCCCAACCCCTATCACTACCCCAACCCTTATCACTACCCCAGCCCCTACCACTACCCCTACCACTACCCCTATCACTACCCCTATCACTACCCCAACCCCTATCACTACCCCAACCCCTATCACTATCCTAACCCCTATCACTACCCCAACTCCTATCACTGCCCCTATCACTACCCCAACCCCTATCACTACCCCAACCCCTATCACTACCCCAACCCCTATCACTACCCCAACCCCTATCACTACCCCAACCCTTATCACTACCCCAGCCCCTACCACTACCCCTATCACTACCCCTATCACTACCCCTATCACTACCCCAACCCCTATCACTACCCCTATCACTACCCCTATCACTACCCCAACTCCTATCACTGCCCCTATCACTACCCCAACCCCTATCACTACCCCAACCCCTATCACTACCCCAACCCCTATCACAACCCCAACCCCTATCACTACCCCAACCCTTATCACTACCCCAGCCCCTACCACTACCCCTATCACTACCCCTATCACTACCCCTATCACTACCCCAACCCCTATCACTACCCCAACCCCTATCACTATCCTAACCCCTATCACTACCCCAACTCCTATCACTGCCCCTATCACTATCACTACCTCAACCCCTATCACTACCCCAACCCCTATCACTGCCCCTATCACTACCCCAACCCCTATCACTACCCCAACTCCTATCACTTCCCCTACCCCTATGTAGCGTCGTTCTACGAGAATCTTTATTTTTCTGTATCAGAATATGTAGACTGTAGGAGGAATCTGATGAGCTATGAGGCTCTTTTTCACAGATATCCACTCGGTTGCGGGTAAGAACGTTACAACAACAACAATACAAAGACACGACAGTCGTGCAAAGTACAAGAAAGGTAAAAACAAATCACCCAAACACATAGAAATACAACTAAACCATCCTACCAGGCAAAGCCCATCGAGGTATTAACTTATATTTTTTAGAAGCGACCTGACCACAAATGATAGCTCAACAAAATGGCCCATCACGTGGACATTCATAGCACCAAAATAATCTAAATAATCTAACACAGCTTCAAACGTTATTGGAACATTAGGAAATCGTTGACACAACCCAAGTACAGGTAGTCCCCGAGTTACGACGGTCCGACTTACGATATTTCGATCTTACGATGGTGATAGCGATACGACAAAATTGTAAAATAATGAAAAATTTCTCGCGGCAGGCAAACGCAGCAGCGTACGAGGTACGATACTGTACGTTGGGACGTTGCCGGGATGTGCGCATCTCCCGCCTTTCTATTAAATTGCAGTTCATATATATAGGTAGGCTAAGAATTTACCTTGTTTTTTTTACTTTACATTTTACTGTGCAATACAGTATTGCAATTAATAAATACATACAGTATATAGTTTATACAGTACGGTACTGTAAATTGCTCTGTTTTGCTAAATTATCACCGTTCTTTAAGACTCCTGGGTAGGCTAGGCCATCTTGGACTTACGATATTTTTGACTTACGATGGGGTCGTCGTAACGCATCTCCATCGTAAGTAGAGGACTGCCTGTACATTGTATCTGTGTGAAGTGAACGTCAAGAATCCCTTTTTCCGAACCAAGGATATCGAACAGGATGAGAGGTTCAGACCATGGACCCCAAGGTACGGGTGTGTACAATATCAATGGGCAGGCATTACATCAGCTACCTTTTTGTGTACTTGAATGATTGTTACCATGAAAAGCATAGATTTGACCGAAGTTGAAATAGTTTTGCTATATATGGTGGCGCATGTATGTGTGTGTGTACCGGTGATCATCAATTATCCGTCGGCATCAGGGAAGAGAGGGCTCAGGATTTTCAAAAACGCCGGATAATAACATCATCGTGGTTTAAAATAGCTTATTTTTGCACGTTATTCCGTGAAATTAAGTTTTCAGGTGTTATGTTTTTTGTGTTTTCAATTCGTTTACTATCTGCAATTGGCATGAATAAATATACAAATAGACAAAAATAAATATCCTACTTTTAAAAGTTACTGTTTACTGTACCGTACTTACCACTCTAATCTCGAAGACTGCATCACGGGGTGATGTATATACGTGCCGTATTTTCACCGTTTAATTTTTATGTAGTGTATAACAGAGGTGTGGACTCGAGTCATGTGACTTGGACTCGAGTCAGACTCGAGTCATGAATTTGATGACTTGCGACTCGACTTGGACTTGCATAACAATGACTTTGTCCCACCTATGAGATGTGGACTCGAGTCATGTGACTTGGACTCGAGTCAGACTCGAGTCATGAATTTGATGACTTGCGACTCGACTTGGACTTGCATAACAATGACTTTGTCCCACCTCTGGTGTATAATATACTGTATGTAATATTTAACCCTGATAATCGAGCATAGCTACTCTGTTTTGCCACGCACACGGTGCCGATCGCCGGACCGGTTCCACCATTTGGAGCGGTTTTGTAAGCCGGATAATCGCACGCCGGATAATCAATGACCAACGGTACGTTGAACTTCTTTCGCACCGCACGTAGCCAACCAACCGCACCAACCGGAGGTGCGATTTCACCCAGAGGGCGCCGGTTAAAAGAAACCCCCGCGGCTTTCGGACCGCCAACGAGACGCTGGCCGCTCCCCAGAGGTCGCAACCGGGAACCCGATACCCGTACCCTACCCGATACCCGGCTACCCGTACCCAGCCCGTTTGCGACCCTGGTGCGGCCGGGTACGGGCACGGGTAGGCCGTGAGTCACTGATGAGTAACCGTTTGTCACTCATTTCGGGTAGGGTACAGGTAGGGAACGGCTACCCGCACCCGGCCGGGTACGGGTACCCATTTGCGACCCTGGTGCGGCCGGGTACGGGTACGGGTAAGGAATCAAAACCCGTTTGCGACCTCTGCCGCTCCCTTACCGACGAGCAGCAGCAGGGGGTTGAACATCCCCAGCTTCGTCAGCTTGTTGATGTAGGCGACGAAGGGGTCGTGCTCGTTGCTCAGCGAGTTCACGTCGGCGCTGAACGCGGTGCTCGTGATCACGTCCATGCTGTACGCCCCCAGCAGCCTGCGGGGTGGGGGGGGGGTGAAAAACAATAGACAAAGATACTACCCGCCCCCAGTGAGCCTTACGTGGTAAAATAAAAAAAGCCGAATAGTTTAGTTTAGAGTAGCGCGGTGAAGGATAATAAATAATAAGTACGGGCAAATATCCCCCATGAGCCATATGGATGGTGGGGGGGGGGGGGGGTGATGGGGAGCCCTCAGCCAGCAGTGGATTGACAGAAGAGCTGTGCGTAGGAATTCCCTAAATAGAGTTTCGATATTGTGATCTGGCTGGGGGGGGGTGATCAAATACACAAAAAATAAACATTAGTTTTTTTTTATTTTACCAGGTAAGGCCCACTGAGCTATATAGCTCTTATTCAGACGTGAAGCGGCCACAAATGATGGCTCAACAAGGTGGCTTATCACGTGGAAATGTAAAGCAACCAAATACTCTAAACGTATGTTTATAACGTGGAGGGAAAAACCGGAGGACCTGGCGAAAAATCCACGTGACCACGAGGAGACAGACAACGCAAACTCCAGATATACAGCAGGCATCATGGTCGGGATCGAACCCACGACCTCCTGAATACCAGCTAAGTTCAACCCCCAACCGGGCCAGAATCTCAACCCCCGCACGGTCCATCTCGTGAGGGCTACATTGTGGGGCGTCAACAGTGCTTGTGGATTCTATATTTGAAGCTTTCGTGACTGCAAGGATTCATACTCTTAGGTTGATTCGGTAAAGTCACGTAGGTAAAAAATAGATAATAAAATAAATAAATAAAAATCATAGAAGAAATAATAGAAATAAAATAATAAATCACGACGTTTCGAAGGCAACACAAGCTTCCGTCTTCAGGTGGAACCGTCACAGCACGATTGCTGTATCAAGTAAAGAGAAATCCCAAGAGACCCGACCTTGTATATATACTGGTTGAGGGTGGGAGGAGCCAGGATGGCTGTGGATGGTTGTGGACTATGGAAAGACTGGCCTCCACCATAGCATTGTGGAATTGACACCGCCGCCTTAGGACGTAAGTGCTGCACAATGCTCGTTTGAGCACTTTTACTTGACTTAAAAAATTTAAATCATCATTTCAATATCGATTTGCATGCGCCGCGCTGAACACTGAACGCCAATTTACGTAAACGATTGGCACAGGACTGGGAGAAGAAAAAGAAAACCAGGCTATCAAAATATTGGCACACAATATTTACATGTCTTCGTGAGGTTCACTGGTGACGTGTGAGCAATGCATGCTAATGTGTCAATTTTACAATCTTTTATTTAAACAACTTTATCTCGCCCACGGCATCACAGGCACATGGCAAAGTGCCCGTAACAAGGTTGCTTTCTGAAATTTAAATTAAGCGCTTGGCAAGGAGAGGCTGTGTAACGGCTAAGGTGCAGTCCTGCAATTGCTTACTCATGGCACTGCTGGCTGAGTAAGCATCCACGAAGTGCGTGCCCACAGAGGGCATTTGGTCCACTCCACGGAAGTAAACTATTAAACAATTTGTTATTCTACCAGGTGAGGCCCACTGAGCTGAACAATTATTTTTTAGAAGCAACCTATCACAAATTATAGCTCAATGAAGTAGCCCATCGTGTGGTCATTTATTGCAGCCAAATACTCTAAATGTAGGTATAAAATAAAATAAATCACGACGTTTTGGGCACTCGAGTATGGATTCCTGCAGTCACGAAAGCTTCAAATCACTCTAAATGCATGTTTATGAATGAGGAGAAAACCGGAAGCCCCGGAGAAAAATTCACGTGACCACGGGGGAGAACATGCAAACTCCAAACACACAGACATCAGGGTCGAACCCACAACCTCCTGCATACCAGGCGAGGTAGTTAACATCTTCCCACCGTCACACACCTACCACGTTGACCAGACGTGTGGAGAGAGTTGGGTATACCCACACTTTACCCCACCACACGCGGATTGCCGATTGGCTGCGGTGAACACTGCCGGGTGAGGGGGGAGAGATTTGAGAAATGCGCGCCATCGTTTCAACCGCCGCGCGGGGAGAAAGAAAATCGAATCGGCGAACTCCGGATTGTGAGCCCAGTGCACTAAACCATTTCACCACCGCTGTGGCAGCCTCCCTAAGAGGCCTGGGGAGCTTGAACTCCTCGATTCACTCACTTCTTTGCATCGAAGCTTTGGCCGGCGTTACACTTCAACTCTGCCTGCTGCACGAGCAGGTCGCCATAGTGCTTGACGATGGGGAACACCTGAAGCAAGACCGAAAAAAGACCGAAAAAATTGGTGGCAGCAGCACGTCAGGGGGCCGATTCTTCCGCCGATGAAGACGCAGAGAGAGAGAAAGACACGTATAAAGAGAAAATAATAAATTAAATACTAGCATAGTAAATTAAATACTAGTATGCTAGTATTTAATTTATTATTTTCTCTTTATACGTGACTTTACCAAAAGAACCAAAGAGTAATTCCTGCAGTCACGAAAGCTCCAAATTAAGTATATAGAGAGAGACGTCTACCTGCACAGCGGTCCAGAAGGCCCATAGCTTGTTGGACAATAATGTTCACAAGCATATGTATATGTCCGTACAGGGACTCCTCTACTTATGAACGAGTTAGGTTTCAGAGATCTGTTCGTAAGTCGATGTGTTCGTAAGTCCAACTTACTATCGATTCCAAACATGTTCTACGGCGTGTACACTAAACACAGGGAATGGCTTTAAAAATTGTATGACCTCCTGTAGATGTAGATGCCGCTGGTTCTTCGTGTTCTGCAAATGTAGATGTCACCACCACCAATGCGCGGCGGTTGAACTTACAACTCTCGATCCGAACAGGCAACTGGACATACGGACAGATTTGTTCGTATCTCTGAAAGTTCGTACGTGGAATGTTCGTAAGTAGAAGAGTCCCTGTATGCTGAACTTCTTTCGCACCGTGCACAGCCGGCCGTGCTGATCGGAGTTGCGGGGGAAGGACAACAAACTGTGCACGACGGATTGAAAAAGAGAGCGCATGCCTCAGGCGAGACAGACCTTAGACCCTTGTCTCTGCGTAACGAGCGATTTGTTACAAACACTCCACCATGTTAGTGCACAACGGGCGTCCTGCGAGTTGACAGGACCACACAGGAAAGTGAACACGTTCTATAGGTAGCAGTATTTGTTCGGCGTTTTAAAATAAAAATGTACTTATACCACCACACAATATTACGCGTATGTGTTCGATGACGGGGCTTGTTTTGACGATACTTCGCAATGCTGGTCAGTGAAAGTTGGAGAAGGGGGCGGGGGAGAGGGGAGGGGAGGTGACCCAGGCCTGGTTCAAATAGTTGACCCTGGTGTGAGGCACGGCGAGGCCTTCATCCAGCAGTGGATAAAGGGCTGTGTATAAAAATCACTGTGAGTCAGTCTGTTCTCCGGCGCTACGCGATGGGTGTATTCTCAGCAAACGCAAAATGTATACATGGGGGTTGCAAGTGCTACGAGATCAAATTTTCACATTTTTAAACGAGCAAACATTAATTGATTGATTAAAATGTGTCACCGCGGAGAGTGCCCTTGAGATGGAACGCCTCGTTTGCAAATGCGCCCCACAGTGTCAACTGAGACACGTGCGGCAAATGCGCGGCGACGCACACCGTGTACACAGACGTTTTAAAACTGTCAACTTGTGCGGTAAATGCACTTGACATGATACAAATTATCCGGTGATTCTGCTGCTGCTGCTGCTGCTGCCGCTGCGTTCAAGGCGGTCGTGCACACAAGCACAGTTAACAACGACAACTTAGCACGTTAGTCAATAACAACACCGTGGCCTTAAAAGGAAACGTATATAAAGTGGCACATTTTGTTACGGGCTATGAAGTAGGCCCATTGCCCGGAACGTCACCTGAAAGAAACACCGCCTGTGAAATATAGGTTTTTTTTTACCTTTTAAAGCTGTCAGTTACACAAATCATAATACTCTTAGTTCTTTCGGTAAAGTCACGTAGGTAAAAAATGAAAAAAAAATAATAAAATTTTATTTTTTATTATTTTATTTTGTATACATTTTTATTTCATTTTTTACCTACGTGACTTTACCGAAAGAACTAAGAGTATGAATCCTTGCAGTCACGAAAGCTTCAAATCTAGAACAAATCATAATCTTTGTTTATGCTGGAGAAATCCGATGAGCTATGAAGCTCTTTTTCGGAAGATGTGCAGTCGGTGGCGAGTTTCCAAATGAGTGGCACTCACCACCGGTTCGTATAGAATCTTCTATCTGCCTCTAAGAGTTGCAACAGCATGTCGCAGCGCTACGCACCCGTTGCATCAGTACTACATCTCACACCGCCAAATGCACCTTTCAAAATTAACCACTTCCTACAGGAGAAATCCTCTTAATTGCGGCCCTATTATCCGCGACTCCTATTTATCCAGTAACAGCTGCAGGGTCCGATACGTTTCCCCATACGTCTGAGCGGAATGGCATTCTATCATCCGCACTTTTTTTCCCGTCAAGACAAATTCATCCTGTTATCTCCGCGGGGGTGAATCACTGCCCGGTAATTTTTTGTTATTTAAAAAAAAATTCATTCGTTGCCTCCTTATTCGTGGTGGAGAGAGTAACTGACGTCAGCTGCCGTTTGTGTAAAGATAAAATACAGGTAGTCCCCGACTTACGATATTTCGATCTTACGATGGCGATAGCGATACGACAAAATTGCCATCAACAACCTAACATCGTTCAAGTGTGCAGACGACAGACAGAATCTTGGTGAGTACAGTACAATATGATACGTTACGATACGTTCAATGCATGTATGATACGTAGCTTTAGCGATTTCATTTTAAGGTTACCACGATACGATACGTTCCAATGCATGTTAAAAAATTTTTATAGCAGATAGGATTGTTTCCTGAAAAAAACTTTCTATTAAATTGCAGTTCACATAGATAGGCTAAGAATTTACCTTGTTTTTTTTACTTTACATTTGACTGTACAATACAGTATTGTAATTAATACATACATACAGAATATAGTTTATACAATACGGTACTATAAATTGCTCTGTTTTGCTAAATTAGCACCATTCTTTAAGACTCCTGGGTAGGCGAGGCCATCTCCGACTTCCGATATTTTCGACTTACGATGATGGGGTCGTCGTAACGCATCTCCATCGCAAGTCGGGGACTACCTGTATGTAAAAATGTTGAATCGATATATTGCGGCCAATGATATCATCTCGAGTGGCTGCTGGCACGCGGGCGGGCGGGCGAGGTGACACGAACCCATTACGTACGACGAATATAAAACGGCGGCGGTTCTCGCGCACAAAGCTTGTCGACGCACGTGCCGCAATATTCAGAATGCGAACGTGCACCCCCTCCACTATTCACCTCCTTGAGTTTCCCCGTGCTGAACACGGGGCTGAGCACGCTCCGAATTCGCTTCCACTTCTCGTCCTCCACCACGGTGAGGGCGTCGTTGAGAGGCCCGTTGAGCTGAAAGTTCTGGGAACACAGCGGGCAGGCGGGCATAAAGGTTTGCATAATGGATAAGGAGGTCTCATAGTGCAAATGCTTACCCCGAGCTCTCAATACTCTGATGGTGCGCTGTCTTTGAGTTGTACGCCTTTTGGCGTCATCTGGTCCAACACCAATGGAGACTAGGCTCTAAGAAAAGCTGTCTCGGGTGTGGACCAATCAACTTCAAGGACAGTGCATATCATTATCATCATCAGAGTTGTTTCTTCTTGTTTGCATTTTGACTGCTTGTGTTGTGGTTATTGCAAACATGATGCCTTGTATACAGGTGTCAGTTTTTGTACCAGTTGAAAGGGTAAAAACCTATCACTATGGATAGGGGTGCCGCGGTGACGAGATGTTAACTATGTCGCTCGGTATACAGGAGGTCGTGGGTTTGATCCTGACCCTGCCGCCTGCTGCTGCACATTTGGAGTTTGCACGTCTCTCTCTCTCCCCGTGGTCGCGTGGATTTTTCTCCGGGTCCTCCGATTTTTTCCCCTCCACTTTTCGAAAGCCTGCGTTTAGATTATTTGGCTGCTATACATTTCCACCTGATAAGCCACTTTGTTGAGCTATGTAGCTCAATGGGCCTTACGTTTGTAAAATAAAAATAGCTTCGTTTTAGATTTTCACGTGCCATCTCTTGGACTACTCCAGTCTCCCAGCGACCCGGAAAATATTATTGGAGAGATTAAGCCCTGTGCTTGTGTTCGCACGTGAAAGTCGCAGCGAAAAGGTACAGAACTTTCTGATACAAATGCCCACTCTGATCAATGTTCCTTCTGATATCAAAGCCCCCTTTCCCCCCCCCCCCCACTGCCCCCCCCCCCCCACTGGCTCATAACTCATTTGTGAGATAAAGAGCTTTACAGCTCATAGGATTCCTCCAGTATGAACATTCAGATTCTGATTCCTGGTCGTTGAGCCTCCCAGAAATATTTCGATTTAAAGCTTGAGACGCTGTCTTTCCGGCAGCTCTGTTCTTCACCTGAGGACGGCTGCTTGTGTTGTGGCCGAAACGTCGTGAGACTGTTATTTGATCGTGTAAATTGTATTATTATTTAATTATTTCCCTTCTACGTGACTTTACCGAAAGAACCAAGAATATGACCTCCCAGAAATGCCGTAGATTTTTTTTTTGTTATGAACTCTGCACGTGAATGTTGAGCCTGACCCTGCGATTGGTGAAGGTGCTGTAGCAGTCTTTGACCAGGATGGTCTTGTAGAGGCTTGGGTCAGCCACCATCAGCACCGGAGACCTGCCGTCGTAAATCCTGTAAAAAAAAAACATTGAAATAAAGTGCTTAGCCAAGGATTTTTATTTTATTTTTTTACAGCTGTTCCCTTTTCCAACTGACAGCATTTTATTTCGTGTTAAGTAAAAGGCGTGAATATTGACCGTTTCTTGTCGCATTAGTATGACATGAGCAGGCGATTTGGCCAGCCGCTGCACTTGCGTGCGCACGGCCGGGTCTGCATTGAACATGGGTACAGTAGAATATTGATTTGAAAAGCGTTTGAATGAAACCACACAGCGGGCCATATTTCATGCCAGCCACATGCCGCTCCGCACAAGACTCATTACATACACACAGCGGTGCGAACGGTGGATTTCCACTCTGAATTTGCGACAATGCGGTCCTGTTCTATCACAGCAAAGAAGCATGGTTGCCTTGAGGGGGGGGCATGGGAACGATTTTGAAATTACGTGAGCAAAGCAATCATGCCTTGTAGCCGAGGAGGACCCTAATCAAGGCACAATGGGGTCCCATGAAGGTCATTAATTGAAGTTCGCAGAAAAAAAAGTCTTGCCCTCCCGTCCAAAGGTTGGAGGTGGCTGTTGCTGACCCGCTCCCTTCCTACCCCACCCAACACGTGTTCGCTTTGACAATAAACGTGCAGTAAAGAGTGCAAAGGTGGAGTCCCGCAG
Source organism: Lampetra planeri (assembly GCF_965212315.1). Lineage (NCBI taxonomy): Eukaryota > Metazoa > Chordata > Hyperoartia > Petromyzontiformes > Petromyzontidae > Lampetra > Lampetra planeri. The sequence continues at coordinate 3,302,999 of NC_136141.1, forward strand.
TTACTTTGCTCATGGCACAGCTGGCAGAAGAGCCTCGACTAGTGGGAGCCCTGGAGAGCCCTGCTAGTCCAGAGGGTGTGTTTGGCCTACTCTTCCACGTTGGCCAGACGCTTTGGAGGAGGTGGGAGCACCCACACTTTACCCCACCACACGTGACCTGACAATCGATAACTAAGTATGGTGTAACCCACATACTGTACACTGCTCTGTGTGTGCGTACCGAGGCGGGGAGGTCTAAGAAGCTTGCACCGTCGATTCAACCGCCGTGCCGGGAAATCGAATCGAACTGGCGACCTCCGGATTGCAAGTCCAGTGCGATGAACTTTACACTACAGAGGCATTGCGAGATGTTAACTACTTCGCCTGGTATACAGGAGGTCGTGGTTTCAATCCCGACCCGAACGCCTGCTGTATATTTAGAGTTTGCAAGTTCTCCTCGTGGTCGCGTGGATTTTTCTCCGGGTCCTCCGGGTTTTCCCCCTCTACATTTAGAATCGTGCGTTTCGAGTGATTGGCTGCGATAAAAATTCACGTGATGATAAGCCACTCCGCTGAGCTAGTATTAGTGATAGCCAGGTTCCTTCTGAAAAGAGTGAAATAGCAGCTCAGTGGACCTCACCTGGTAAAAAAATTAACCCGTAAAAACAAAGTTTTTCACTATAAATCCTTTATATGCGTGGCATCGGTTATATTTTATTATTCATTTCTGTTTTTCTTGAGTAAGAGTTTCATTTTTATCACATTGATATTTTAAATGAAATATTAATTTTTTTTTCCTAAAAAGTGGAAAATTTTGGAAAAATGTTTTCACGAAAATAAATTGTCACGCACAACGAGTCTGTGTGCAAAATGTCAGCTCGATTGGATTACGGGAAGTGGGTTAAAAAACGACCGAAAGATTTGCACGGTCGTAAGCGCGCAAGCAAGCAAGCAAGTGAACTTAATATAAAGGATTTAAAAAACTAAAGTTCAGATTTTAATAGTTCTACAGTGCTTGTGGTTTGAGGTCTGTTTTGTAAATGCAGTGCAGTTTAAAGACCCACACACACGTATACGCACATCGGAATGGAGTATTCTATACACGCGGGCCAGTGGTTGTGTGCTTTAAAAGTAAGAAAAAACTCACCCCCAAATCTTCCCGAATTTCTCCCGGCACTCCATGTCAAATTTGAACCAGCCCTGTCGGCGTAAGAAAGAATGAAACACACGCCATCAAAGTGTCGACGCCGCCGCGGTAATACGGCGAGAGGTAAACCGTGAAGACGATATGATTTACTACACTTACGTCGGAGGTCGCAACCGGGTACCCGATACCCGTACCCTACCCGATACCCGGCTACCCGTACCCGGCCGGGTACGGGTACCCGTTTGCGACGCTGGTGCGGCCGGGTACGGGTACGGGTATCGGGTACCTGTACCCGTACCCTACCCGATACCCGGCTGGGTACGGGTAGCCGGGTATCGGGTAGGGTACGGGTACCCGTTTGCGACCCTGGTGCGGCTGGGTACGGGTACGGGTAGGCCGTGAGTCACCGGTGAGTCACCGTTTGTCACTCATTTCCCAACGTCTTGTCTCTTCTCACAATTCAAGTTCCTAGAATCAACCCACCCGTGCCTGCAACATGGCTTCATCCCAGAGGTCGCAATCAGGTACCCGATACCCGTACCCTACCCGTACCCGGCCGGGTACGGGTACGGATACCTGTTTGCGACCCTGGTGCGGCCGGGTACGGGTACGGGTAAGGAATCAAAACCCATTTGCGACCTCTGACTTACGTCCATTTAAGACTGAAGCAGCATTTTTCATAATTCTGGCAAATCTCGACATGAAGGTGGCTGTTGTAATCACCGGCGTGCCGTCACGGCACTCGAATTACAAATGCTGTGGGTTTACTTCCCAACACAAACCGTTGCGCTGAAGTAGAAACTAATTTTCGATTTAAAGCTTTCGTGACTGCAGGGATTCATCTTCTTGGTTCTTTCGGTAAAGTCACGTAGAAGGGAAGTAATAAAATAATAAAAATAAAACATTAAAATAATTCTCACGACGTTTCGGCCACAGCGTCATTCAGACGCTGTCTCCCCGACAGACCTGGTCTTCACCTGAGGACGGCTGCTTGCGTTGTGGCCGAAACGTCGTGAGAATGATTTTATTATGTTTTATTTTTATTATTTTATTACTTCCCTAGAAACTAATTGGCACGTTTTGTTAACGTGACAAACCTTACTAGTCTGCTTGGTTTTTTCGGTAAAGTCACGTAGAAGGGAGATAATTATTGCTGCTAATCCTACATCCTACATAATGCTCCTACGCATTCCACAAGTAGTGACTAATCCCATATTTGCATTTTCCATAAATATGCTAAATTACTCTGTTGATACGCAAATTCCTTTGTCAAGGCGCTCTTCCCCCCCCCTAACCCAGCTTAAATATACGCTGCCAAGCTTGGCAGTGTTCATTCAGACGCTGTCTTTCCGACAGACCTGTTCTTCACCTGAGGACGGCTGCTTGCGTTGTGGCCGAAACGTTGTGAGAATTGTATTATTTTATTATGTTTGATTTTTATTATTTTATTATCTCCCTTTTACGTAACTTTACCGAAAGAACCAAGAAGATGAATCCCTGCAGTCACGAAAGCTTTAAATCGAAACCTTACTAATTTGTCTGTGTCGGGTTTAACGACACATTCATATTTACGCGATCTAACCCAAACAAAAAACCTTTACGTATTATTTCTCGTTTCAATGTTACAATTACCTTTCTGTACTCAAGGAAGGTGCCAATGAAAGGATATGGTCTGGGCGTAGGTATATTGAGCCGTTTGAAGAAACTGTAGGGCCACATTGCATATCTGCAGATGAGAGAAAGAGAGAGAGCGAAACAACGACAACAGTTGAAACGAAGGCAGGGCTGTGGCAAAAAGAAATGACACCGCAAAACAACTTTGCAAAGGACACCCGCCTGGAATCGAATCACCCGGAATTCGCACACAGCCTAATCCAGGGCACGGCAACCAAAATAACAAGAAGAGCCATTTCTTTCCAATTCGGTACAAAATTCAGTATTTCAAGAGCCGCAATGCATCTGAGTACATACTGTACTCATGTACATATCGTCAAGAAGCAGCCGTAAAGAGCCGCATGCGGCTCCGGAGTCGTAGGTTGCCGACCCCTGCCCTAATCAGATCTCGACAGCAAAGCAGGTTCGAGCCTGGATTTGTTTAGTTTGCATATTCCCACCCTGCAATGATTTCCTGTAATTGCCGCCACCGCTCATGGGTTTTTGGCGGTGGCCATCCTTGCAACAAAGCTGCTTATGGCTCAATAATTGGCCTCACAGGCTGGAATAATAAAGTCTGAGTCAGAGGATTAAGCACTTGCATTGGCAACTAACGGGCATAAAACAAGTGTTGTAGGCTGCTGCGGTTGATAAGCTGTCAGGGTTTTGCCCATGGGGCCACACCTCCTTCATAAATGGGCAATTAAGATAAGCTCTAGGAGTGCGTGCGATTATGGACATGCCACCCGCATAGTAAACTCAAGCAACGCACACGTATGTACGTTCAGTCAGCACTGCGCTCGTTTATAACGCAACAAGAATTTAAAATATCTCATGATAATTGGTTCTTTACCCTTCTATCTGGCAACAAAACTGACACCTTTTTGTTGCCAGATAGAAGGGTAAAGAACCAATTATCATATTTTTACTGGCAAATGAGGTTCCCATAGAGTTAAAATATCTCCCCAAGAAGCAAAACTAAAATCATGAGATCGTTCCGACCGGCATTGTCCGTCGCTGAGAAACAACGTGTGCGCCGTACGCGTAACCAACCGTTGTGCTACATTTCGATGTAAAGCTTTCGTGACTGCAGGGATTCATCTTCTTGGTTCTTTCGGTAAAGTCACGTAGAAGGGAAATAATAAAATAATAAAAACATAATAAAATAATTCTCACGACGTTTCGGCCACAATGCAAGCAGCCGTCCTCAGGTGAAGAACAGGTCTGTCGGAAAGACAGCGTCTGACGCTGTTTGTCTGTCTTTCCGACAGACCTGTGTTTCACCTGAGGACGGCTGCTTGCATTGTGGCCGAAACGTCGTGAGAATTATTTTATCATGTTGTATTTTTATTATTTTATTATTTCCCTTCTACGTGACTTTACCGAAAGAACCAAGAAGACGTTGTACTGCACTTCCCATGCGTCCGAACAGCATCGCAAAGAAGACGCAAGACTCACGTGGCTGTGAGACCCAGCAGCGTGGCGATGAGGACCCACGTTTCGGCGGAGAGGCCCCATAACCACGGGTCACCCATGGCTTTTGTTCTTTGCCTCCTTCACTGCAGAAACCTCCCTACCTGGGGTGCACACAGTCAACGATGAATGGTGGTTAGTAGGTGAACAGGTCCCTCTGTGTGTGTGTGTGTACGTGGGGAGCGGTAGTGTAGCGGTTAGCGTGCCGCGCTCCGAACCCGGAGGCCGATTCCCGCTCACGGCCAACGCCAAGGGGCCGTCCATAAATGACGTCACGCGATTTTGGAGGATTTTTTAACCCCCCCCCCCTCGTCACACGGCCTCACAAAAAGTCAGACCCCCCCCCCCCTCAAATCTGACGTCACAAAGCTCTGCCCCCCCCCCCCCCCAAAAAAAATATAAAACAGGCTTCAAATCGCTTTCAATTATTGTCATTGTAGTGCGTATTTCATGTGGCGCTGCACTCTGATGTTGTAGGAGAAAACATTTATCAAAAAATCTATTTAATTAAGTAGAACGTGTTGTCTATATTTATTTAAAGTTGCGCATTTTGATGTGACGTCACATTTCTCAAACCCCCCCCTTCGTCACACATGGTCACAAATGTCTGACCCCCCCCGCCCCCAGGTGCGTGACATCATTTATGGACGGTCCCCAAATGACGATTATCTGAACCGGTTCTGGGCCTCCCCTAGGTAGACTCAGCCTCAAATGGGTTACCCGGTGCGGTGCGTAAACATCGCCACTGGGGAGACAAAGGCGGCCGGGCGTGCTTGTTGGCCACCCAATTCCTCGTGTGCCGTTCCGGCCTTCATAGGTGCTGCTACTCGCTAACTGCACTTGTCCAAACAGTCTGTTAAGGCTATACGGGGGATCTTTGTCTTTGTGCCCGTGTGCCACTGTTTTGTCGTGTGTGTGTGTGTGTCTGTAGTGTTGATGTGTGTACGTGTGTGCAGCAAGTCCTTCGCCATCGAGTCAACATTGGGGGGGGGGGGGGAAACTTCCAGAGGGTCCCCCCCCCCCCCCCCAGAAAAAAATGTTTAAATTTGAAAAGAATTTCCTGCCATTTCCTGCCTAAAATAAAAAAAACTAACACGTAGGATGGATTTTTTTTTACAATAATGTTTAATAGTGTATTGTATTACATGGCTCTGTTTTTTTCTTTTTTTACCTTTTCTTGTTTCAATGTATGTAATGGCAGAGATTAGGGATTAATAAAATACAACCATAACCACAATCACATGAACAGAAATCTATTTTATAGCAATATATTGGGGGAGGGGGGCATTTTGAGCATATTTGAATATTATGGGGGGGGGGATGTGCCCCCCCCCAATATATATTATAATAATTACCAGAGGTGTGGACTCGAGTCATGTGACTTGGACTCGAGTCAGACTCGAGTCATGAATTTGATGACTTGCGACTCGACTTGGACTTGCATAACAATGACTTTGTCCCACCTATGAGATGTGGACTCGAGTCATGTGACTTGGACTCGAGTCAGACTCGAGTCATGAATTTGATGACTTGCGACTCGACTTGGACTTGCATAACAATGACTTTGTCCCACCTATGAGATGTGGACTCGAGTCATGTGACTTGGACTCGAGTCAGACTCGAGTCATGAATTTGATGACTTGCGACTCGACTTGGACTTGCATAACAATGACTTTGTCCCACCTCTGATAATTACTGCCTAGGTGTGCAGTGCTGTGGGTGGCTGTACGTGTGTACAGGCTTTGTAGTGTGTCTACCCGTGTGCTGATGTTTGTTATGCATCTGTGCCCTGTCGTGTTGATGTGTGTGTGTGCAGTGCTGTGGTTATGCGTGTGTGTTGATGTGTGTTGATGTGTGTGTGTGCAGTGGTTATGCGTGTGTGTTGATGTATGTGTGTGCTGTGGTTATGTCTGTGTGTTGATGTGTGTGTGTGCTGTGGTTATGCGTGTGTGTTGATGTGTGTGTGTGCAGTGGTTATGTTTGTGTGTTGATGTGTGTGTGTGTGTGCTGTGGTTATGTCTGTGTGTTGATGTTTGTGTGTGTGCAGTGGTTATGTCTGTGTGTTGATGTTTGTGTGTGTGCAGTGGTTATGTCTGTGTGTTGATGTGTGTGTGTGTGCTGTGGTTATGCCTGTGTGTTGATGTGTGTGTGTGTTGTAGTTATGTCTGTGTGTTGATGTGTGTGTGTGCTGTGGTTATGCCTGTGTGTTGATGTGTGTGTGCAGTGGTTATGTCTGTGTGTTGATGTGTGTGTGTGTGCTGTGGTTATGCCTGTGTGTTGATGTGTGTGTGCAGTGGTTATGTCTGTGTGTTGATGTGTGTGTGTGTGCTGTGGTTATGCCTGTGTGTTGATGTGTGTGTGCAGTGGTTATGTCTGTGTGTTGATGTGTGTGTGTGTGCTGTGGTTATGCCTGTGTGTTGATGTGTGTGTGCAGTGGTTATGTCTGTGTGTTGATGTGTGTGTGTGATGTGGTTATGCCTGTGTGTTGATGTGTGTGTGCAGTGGTTATGTCTGTGTGTTGATGTGTGTGTGTGTGATGTGGTTATGCCTGTGTGTTGATGTGTGTGTGCAGTGGTTATGTCTGTGTGTTGATGTGTGTGTGTGTGATGTGGTTATGTCTGTGTGTTGATGTGTGTGTGCTGTGGTTATGCCTGTGTGTTGATGTGTGTGTGTGTTGTAGTTATGTCTGTGTGTTGATGTGTGTGTGTGCTGTGGTTATGCCTGTGTGTTGATGTGTGTGTGCAGTGGTTATGTCTGTGTGTTGATGTGTGTGTGTGTGCTGTGGTTATGCCTGTGTGTTGATGTGTGTGTGCAGTGGTTATGTCTGTGTGTTGATGTGTGTGTGTGTGCTGTGGTTATGCCTGTGTGTTGATGTGTGTGTGCAGTGGTTATGTCTGTGTGTTGATGTGTGTGTGTGTGCAGTGGTTATGCCTGTGTGTTGATGTGTGTGTGCAGTGGTTATGTCTGTGTGTTGATGTGTGTGTGTGTGCTGTGGTTATGCCTGTGTGTTGATGTGTGTGTGCAGTGGTTATGTCTGTGTGTTGATGTGTGTGTGCTGTGGTTATGTCTGTGTGTTGATGTTTGTGTGTGTGCAGTGGTTATGTCTGTGTGTTGATGTTTGTGTGTGTGCAGTGGTTATGTCTGTGTGTTGATGTGTGTGTGTGTGCTGTGGTTATGCCTGTGTGTTGATGTGTGTGTGTGTTGTAGTTATGTCTGTGTGTTGATGTGTGTGTGTGCTGTGGTTATGCCTGTGTGTTGATGTGTGTGTGCAGTGGTTATGTCTGTGTGTTGATGTGTGTGTGTGTGCTGTGGTTATGCCTGTGTGTTGATGTGTGTGTGCAGTGGTTATGTCTGTGTGTTGATGTGTGTGTGTGTGCTGTGGTTATGCCTGTGTGTTGATGTGTGTGTGCAGTGGTTATGTCTGTGTGTTGATGTGTGTGTGTGTGCTGTGGTTATGCCTGTGTGTTGATGTGTGTGTGCAGTGGTTATGTCTGTGTGTTGATGTGTGTGTGTGATGTGGTTATGCCTGTGTGTTGATGTGTGTGTGCAGTGGTTATGTCTGTGTGTTGATGTGTGTGTGTGATGTGGTTATGCCTGTGTGTTGATGTGTGTGTGCAGTGGTTATGTCTGTGTGTTGATGTGTGTGTGTGTGATGTGGTTATGTCTGTGTGTTGATGTGTGTGTGCTGTGGTTATGCCTGTGTGTTGATGTGTGTGTGTGTTGTAGTTATGTCTGTGTGTTGATGTGTGTGTGTGCTGTGGTTATGCCTGTGTGTTGATGTGTGTGTGCAGTGGTTATGTCTGTGTGTTGATGTGTGTGTGTGTGCTGTGGTTATGCCTGTGTGTTGATGTGTGTGTGCAGTGGTTATGTCTGTGTGTTGATGTGTGTGTGTGTGCTGTGGTTATGCCTGTGTGTTGATGTGTGTGTGCAGTGGTTATGTCTGTGTGTTGATGTGTGTGTGTGTGCAGTGGTTATGCCTGTGTGTTGATGTGTGTGTGCAGTGGTTATGTCTGTGTGTTGATGTGTGTGTGTGATGTGGTTATGTCTGTGTGTTGATGTGTGTGTGCTGTGGTTATGTCTGTGTGTTGATGTGTGTGTGTGTGATGTGGTTATGTCTGTGTGTTGATGTGTGTGTGTGTGCAGTGGTTATGTCTGTGTGTTGATGTGTGTGATGTGGTTATGTATGTGTGTTGATGTGTGTGTGTGCAGTGCTGTAGTTATGCGTGTGTGTGATGTGGTTATGTATGTGTGTTGATGTGTGTGTGTGCGCAGTGCTGTAGTTATGCGTGTGTGTTGATGTTTGTGTGTGTTGATGTGTGTGTGATAGTGTAGTGGATAGCGCGCTGCGCTGCCTGTTCACGGCCAACACCAGTAACGATTATCTGAACCGGCCCTGGGCCTCCCCTAGGTCGACTCAGCCTCAAATGAGTACCTGCTGCGGTGTGTAAACATCGCCACTGGGGAGACAAAGGCGGCCGGGCGTGGTGTTGGCCACTCACCCCCTCGTGTGCCGTGCCGGCCTTCATAGGTGCTCGCTAACAGCACTTGCCCCTACAGCCTGTTAAGGCTATACGGGGGATCTTTGTTTTTTTTTGGTTATGCGTGTGTGTTGATGTTTAGGTACAGTACAGTGGTTATGCGTGTGTGCTACTCTGTAGTTGTGCATACCTGCCAGCCCCTTATCAGCGCCCTTATTACGGAACAATTGAGACCTTATTGATAACCGCGTCTCCCTTATAAATCCCAAGGTTAATCCTACAAAGTCCCCATCACAAGGAGAGAAACACAATCAAATGTGCGTGCTTGTTCGTCCGTGAAACCCTCGACTTGCCAGCACACACTAAGAACACGGGGTGAAGCCATCGGGGTTGACAGCTGTTGATCTGACGCCCGCTTACCTGTGCCGATGTGCCGGTCGCTACGGACTTCCCTGCGTGCAGAGGACTTATACTTCCTCCCCTACTTAGGGGCCGTCCATAAATGACGTCACGCGATTTGGACGATTTTTGACCCCTCCCCCCCTTCGTCACACGGCGTCACAAAAAGTCAGACCCCCCCCCTCCCTTTAAATATGACGTCACAAAGCTCTGCTCCCCCCCCCCCAAAACCATATTTCCATTTTGAAAATAAAACGTGCTTCAAATCGCTTTAAACTATTGCCATTGTAGTGCGTGTTTAATGTGGCGCTGCACTCTGATGTTGTAGGAGTGTTGTTATAACAATTAGTGTTGTTATAACAATTCTATATTTATTTAAAGTTGCGCATTTTGATGTGACGTCACATTTCTCACCCCCCCCCCCTCATCACACATCGTCACAAATGTCTGACCACCCCGCCCCCCCTAGGTGAGTGACGTCATTTATGGACGGCCCCTTACACCCTCCCCCACCACTGACCCTGCCTGCCGCGCGTTGTGCCTTGGGAACGGTGAACTATGAACCCAGACCCCCCCCCCCCCCACCGCATTTTAACCCCCCCCCCCCCGCCTACATAAAAAAATTGGAATTGCTGGGTGAACGTTGGCTCAACGTTGGGTGAACGTCGGTCCAACGTTGGCGCCAAACGTTGGCTCGACGGTTCTCTACCACACGCTGCCAAGGTCGGCGTGTTTTTACTGGGACCATGCCTGCGCAGTTTGTAAGAAAAAAATATATATAATTGTCTTAGATGTGGAGAATATAAGTAACAAAAAAAATTAGCAGATGAATAATGTTTTACAAAGTTTGTAAGAAAAAAAATAGATATTTCTTAAATGTGGAGAATATAAGTAACACAAAAAATAAGCATATGAATAATGTTTTACACAGTTTGTAAGAAAAAAAATAGATATGTCTTAAATGTGGAGAATATAAGTCGAAAAATAAATGAGCAGATGAATAATGTTTTACACATTCCATCATCCACCCATCAATCAACCACGCGGCCTTTTCTAACCGCATAATGTGAGCAGCATTGGTTCAACACAAGCAAAACCTCTGGACCGGTTTCGACATAAAGTGTCTCATCAGCAGTTCACAGGCGTGCTTTCATCAGTATTTGTTCAAGCAAACCCGATTCAAGCATTGAAGCGGCCGATCACATTTCTCAACCCCCCCCCTCCCCCCTCGTCACACATCGTCACAAATGTCTGACCCCCCCCCCCTGACGTCATTTATGGACGGTCCCTTACGAAATGATCATCGAACGGCGAGTGCAGTTCAGTGTCGTTCATCGTGGGGAGTCGTCTTAAGTCCATTAAAGACGGCGCCTCGGTAAATTAAGTGGATTTCATAACACATCTCATTACACAATCAACGTTTTTGGGTTTAGATCGCGTTATTTATAAATGTGTCGTAACCCTCCACCACCCGACACGGCCAATCAGTAAAAAAGTGTCACGTTGACAAAAAACAAATAGTTCACTGCTTTAGCCCACCGGTGTGTTGAAGCGTGAAACCACAACATTTACAATTTGAGTAGTACGACGTTTCGCTGGTAATTGCATCCAGCATCATCGGGCAATTCACCATTCTGGTGGTGGAGGGTTACGACACATTTATAAATAACGCGATCTAAACCCAAAAACGTTGATTATGAATAATATTGGTCGCGAAAGCCTACGTGTTAAACTGATATCTCATTACAGCTCCGAGGCTAACGTTCAGCGCCGTGATTGCAGTGTGTATTATTAATAACGACACCCTTATCTTACACCCTGATGACAATTATTCAGGTCCGCGGTTAACAATAACTGCTTACGGATCCATCCGTATGATTTAATTTTACAAACCGGTGGTCGGTTTCATTAAATCACGACATTGAGAAAAAATAAAAGTGTTGCTCCATTTCGATTTAAAGCTTTCGTGACTGCAGGGATTCATCTTCTTGGTTCTTTCGGTAAAGTCGCGTAGAAGGGAAATAATAAAATACTAAAAATAAAACATAATAAAATAATGGAGCAACATCTTCTTGGTTCTTTCGGAAAAGTCACGTAGAATGGAAATAATAAAATATTAAAAATAAAACAATAAAATATGTTTTATTTTTATTATTTTATAAAAAGAATAAGATATGTTTTATTTTTATCATTTCATTATTTCCCTTCTACGTGACTTTACTGAAAGAACCAAGAAGATGTTGCTCCATTATTGTGTTTATAGTATTGTATGGTGCAGCACTATATAGTGTGCGCTGAACACGGTTTTTCGGGTTCGGGTTTAAAGCCTCGGTATTTTCCAAAACAATGTTAGTCTCTATACTCTTTGGTTTTTTCGATAAAGTCACGTAGGTAAAAAATAAAATTAATGAAAACCACTAAATTAAATTACGACGTTTCGGGCGCAACACAAGCGTCCGTCATCAGGTGGGAAAGCATGGCCTACTGCTGATGCAGACTGATTTAAAGGTTTTAAATGGGTGTAGCCCAAGGGTTATAAAGGAGTGGCTGGGTCTAGTGATGTTAAAGTGAGAAATTAGCATGCAACTGGGTACGGAAGTGGCTATGTTAATGTAAGAGATTAGCATGATGTTACAGTGAATCTCGCTTGGAGCGTGGATTATTGGCATAAGCCACTGGCACTGGTCATCATACGCTTATCCATAATAGTATTACTGCATACTAGCAGTATGTATAGGCTTGCAGTATTCATGTACCCTATATAAATATAACTCTCTGAATAGGTTAATATACACAGTCAGTGTCGTATTAACCTAGGAGCAAAAGTAGCTACAAATGCTACGGGCCCCGCACTTTCAAGGGCCCCGGGCTAAATGCTTTCAAGCTATCAATTCCGGTTCAGTGATTCTGCACTTGCTCTATTACTATAGAACTACACTGCCTTCAACTTTATGAACGACTGCGTGTTTAAGGTTAGCGATTTGTCATTATCTGGCTTTATAGCAAATGAAAAAATACAATTACTTTACTATGCAAGTAATTTTTATGTGTTTTAATGTGTTTTTAGGGCCCCTTTATAACATATGCTACAGGCCCCGTACTAGCTTAATCCAGTATATTAAAAATAAGGCAACATGGATGAAGCGTCCCACAATAATTAGTTCTGGATTGTTCTGGCTGAAATTAAATACTGTACTGAGTGTACAACAGTGTTACAGTATTGACTAAAGTTTTTTTTTTTTGGGGTGGGGGGTGATTTGTGCTTCAAACCGACCCAGTATCACCAAATAATGGGGTTGGTTGGCGTTTTAACACTGCCCTCTGGCGTCCGAAAAGACACCGTCCCACCAGAAGAGGAAGCCACTTGCCAAACCAGGGCCGATCTCATCTCTCAATGCCCCCCAGTGAAGGCGATGGGGGAATGAGTGAGTAAGGGGCCGTCCATAAATGACGTCACGCGATTTTGGACGATTTTTTACCTCCCCCTCCCCCTTCGTCACACGGCGTCACAAAAAGTCAGACCCCCCCCTCAAACATTACGTCACAAAGCTCTGCCCTCCCCCCCCAAAAGAAAACATGCTTCAAATCACTTTAAACTATTGTCATTGTAGTGCGTATTTAACGTGGCGCTGCACTCTGATGTTGTAGGAGAAATATTTATTTTTAAAATATATTTAATTAAGTAGAACGTGTTGTCTATATATTTAAAGTTGCGCATTTTGATGTGACGTCACATTTCTCCCCACCCCCCTCGTCACACATCGTCACAAATGTCTGACCCCCCCCCCCACCGTAGGTGCGTGACGTCATTTATGGACGGCCCCTAAGGCTGTAAGGCGGATCTTTGTCTTTTGGGTGAGTGAGTGGGTCGGTCAGTGAGTGGATGAGAGTAGGTGAGTGGGTGGGTGAGAGTGGATGGGTGAGTGAGTGGGTCGGTCAGTGAGTGGATGAGAGTAGGTGAGTGGGTGGGTGAGAGTGGATGGGTGAGTGAGTGGGTCGGTCAGTGAGTGGATGAGAGTAGGTGAGTGGGTGGGTGAGAGTGGATGGGTGAGTGAGTGGGGTGTGGTGTACAATTCACCAATTCTCAGACAAATAAAAAGCTAACGAACGGCTAGATCACTTTCAACTGAATCTCTAATAGTTATATTTTTCGTTCTTTCGGTAAAGTTACGTAGAAGGGAAATAAAAATAAAACAATAAAATTATCACGACGTTTCGATTGCAACACAAGCAATCATAATCAGATGTGAAAACCACAGCAAGAACATAAAAAAAAAACGTCGTGAGAATTTAATTGTTTGATTTTTTTTATTTTATTATTTCCCTTCTACGTGACTTTACCGAAAGAACCAAGAATATGAATCCCTGCAGTCACGAAAGCTTTAAATCGAAATCTCTAATAGTTGCCCATCATTGGCCGTATGAAATCATCATAAGCAGCGTTGCCAACTCCTTAAAGCAGATAGTCGCCAAACGAAGCTCAACACGTGACTAGTCAATATATCTCGTGCCGTCAAGCACTACACACAGCAAACTGATACAGGGCACTTAATACACAACCCGGTATGATGTCACTGGGCAATTTTCCAAGTACCGTTCAATATTACCCAGAAATATCGGATACAGCATGGTCAATGTCCACCACTCTAATGATCGACACTTGAATCCGCTTCTTACACCTTATTTTCACAGTGCACATATCTCGTCGCTATTCGCACATTTATCCAGAAATCCAACTAAAGATATCTACGTAACGATGTGCAGTATTAACAATAATAGTTAAATTTGTAACGCGCGCAAATTTGCAGACGTAGTGGCCGCAACTCAGAGGCGCGGAGCCAAGCTCAGAGTCGCTCGAAAGCGCATGATTGTAGAGGTGAGTTTTTAAGTGTCTCTTGAAGGAGGCGATTGAGGTGATGCTGCGAATGTGCAGAGGGATATCGTTCCAGACTGTTGGGGCTGCCACCGAGAAGCGGCGCATAGACATGACCCACGCTTGATGTATTCTACCCTGTGTTCAACTTCTTTTGCACCGTACGTAGGCCACGCACCGCGGATCTCCAGTGTAAAATAGCCGGGTAGTTGACTGGAACGACGAAATCACCAGCTGGGCGTGGAAAGGTGGCATCATAAAATGAAGACAATATTTCCAGGTTAGCGTGTGTCGGTGTGCATCTCACGCTAGCAAGTTTCGACGGGCTACATCGGCTGGGGTTTGGGAGGCTGGTTGAAGGAAATATAAAATATAATCTGCTTAAAGAACGTTGGTGCTGCTGGTATTGGGGAGCGGTGGTGCAGCGGTTAGCGCGCTTGCGCTACGAACCCGGCGACCCGAGTTCGATTCCCGCTCACGGCCACCAACAGCATTGACGAGTATCTGAAGTGGTTATGGGCCTCCGCTAGGTCGACTCAGCTTCAAATGAGTACCTGGTGCAGTGTGTAAACATCACCACTGGGGTGTTGGCCACATGCAACATGAATTATTTCCAGGCTTAAACCTGCTTAGCTTATAGTGAACGCATGCATTCATTTCTGTGCACAGTGAGTGTATATAGCTGGTACAGGCAAATTGACAAAGGGTTATTACTTACAATTGTTTGATTGTATACACACACGCGCAGATTGAGATCGGCACATGTACATTGCTGGACATATTTAGTATTCATGACCACAATTTACCTTACCACACACTCCAGCCCCACGAAGCCCCATGTAACCCGCCTCCCCCGACAGACTGATGAGTGTGCTGAATAATATATATTGTTGTTCACATGCAAATGCAATTTGTGTAATGGGTCCCAGTAAAGAGAAAAGGTGAATGATTCGTGTAAGAAATAGTGCGAGTTAAAAAAAAGCACGAAGAGACTGCATTTATGTTCATTACTGTCGCGTGTTTATGGGTAACATTAATGTTGCATATATGTACTAGACCGTGTGCATTATTACTTAGGCGAATTAAACGCATGGCTGGCGTTTATGTCTGATATACTCCATACGTGTGCGGTTATACTTTTTGCATTGCAGTTAAACGTAAATCATACGTAAATCATACGACTATTAAAATATTTGATGCCTCCAATATCCTGACTGCTGGATTTAGTTCGTGGCTGCCGCGGTGCAGAATGACACGAAAACTAGCTGGGTAACTGGCTACACGGGATTTTTCCGTGAAACAAACAAACAAACATCGTGACGGATTAAAAGGGCCGAAAAATAAGTCCGGAAAACATTTAATAAAAAAAAAGAATTAATCTACAGCGACGCCGAATAGGTTGGAGTAACGAACACAGAAGAAGACTCACATGGTTAATTTAAAATTGCTCAAACTTTTCAATGTATGCTGCTATTAATATACTTATTTTACCAGAATATTCTTTAAATGCTTGAGAATATATGTATTAAAAAAACAACAACCTCAAAATACGTATTGGGTATCTTATTTCTCGTTTGCAGAGTAACGTGGTATCTACTAATAATATCACTGTAATAATGGACAGCCCTTTATCAATCCACTATGGAATGAGGGTCTCGCTATGCCTACCCAACGTCAACAGCCAACGTTGGTTCAACGTTGCATCACTGGCTAGTGGCTCATAGGGGTTGTTTGACCATACTTCGCCAAGCTGGTCAATGGGAGTTGGTGAAGGCAGGGGATCGATACGGTATTGGGGTATGATGCTAACCACCCTACACCACTTGTGTAACACCTTACTGCTTCTTCTTGGTTCTTTCGGTAAAGTCACGTAGAAGGGAAGTAATAAAATATTAAAAATAAAACAATAAAATAATTCTCACGACGTTTTGGCCACAACGCAAGCAGCCGTCCTCAGGTGAAGACCAGGTCTGTCGGGGAAACAGCGCCTGAATGGAACAGCACTACGCTTGGAGCGTATATTTAAGCTGGGTTGGAAGGGGGGAAGGGCGCCTTGACAAAATAATTTGCATATCAAGAGGAATTTATCATATTTATGGGAAATGCAGGTATGTGATTAGTACTACTTGTGAAATGCGTAGGAGGTGGGCGGGGGGTTTTCAAAGTCATATTATGCCCGTGCAGGATTAGCAGCATCAAAGGGAGGGGATAGGGGTAGTGTGGGGGGGGGGGAGTGTAG